>NC_056530.1:33407036-33545029 GCF_019175285.1 Sceloporus undulatus | reverse complement strand
TGGCAATTTCTCTGCCAACCTAATCTATCCCACAGAGCTGTTGGGAGGTGAGAAGATTAATAGGGTAGGGAAATAACATTTTTGCTCCCTTGAATTCCTCAGAGGAAAGGGTAAAAATATAATAAATACTTTACAGTGGGCCCTCCACATTCGTAGCTTTGACTTTTGCGGATTTGATTATTCACAGCTTTGATTAATATGTTCTCTCTAGGAATCTCTAGGTCCTCCAGCATGTCTATAGTTAACTGTTGCCAGAAGTCATGCTGGAGGACCTAGAGATTATTAGAGAGAAGACTTCTCTAGGTATCTGCAGCTCCTCCAGTGCAATTCTATGGTCACTCTCTGGCACCAATATTAGCTATTCCTAATATTCTCTCATGTTAACAAAAAATATTGTTGTTTATTAATTTGCGGTTTGTCACTTTCACAGGATTCTTCGGCACTTAACCCTAGTGAATGTGGAGGGCCCACTGTATATATTAATACTAAGTGGCTCAAAACAAAATAAGGAAAACAAAACAGACTGCTCTTTCTTCCAGACCTATTTGTTTTTGCTCAGCCTCTCTCATGTGCATCACTATTTGCCACTCTTTCCTTCTTGTTATGTGTGTATAGCAATACATTGCTGTGCTTATGACATTTCTACTCACACAGGCTGAGGAACTTGTCTATGATCACTGGCTGTACTAGCTGATGGGAGCTGGAGTCAATGGCCTTTGGAGGACCCCAGGCCTCTAACACTGCCTTCAAATGTATTCCACAATGGTATGCTGCCTACATTGGCTACAGATATAGTTTCTTCTGCTGAGGTCTTGCTTCTGTAATACAAAGTATTTTAAGCTTTTCAACAATATCACAAGATAGGTCCAAATCCTCTCTCTATTGCCTCTGATTTAAACACTGAACGTTTTTGGATTAGTTTCAGGATTCATAGTTAATATATCAAGGACCAAAATGTTATCTAAGAACTTGAAAAAAGAACATATACTTTATATGTATGCATGTTGTTTTATACAGTATTGTGTTTAGATGTATTGACGTGCATTTTGTAGTTTTGTATGTTGTGATTTAATATATATTATTATTATTATTAACCTTTATTTATAAAGCGCTGTAAGTTTACACAGCGCTGTACATAAATGTTTTAGTCAGATATATATAAAGGTCCAAATCATAAGCCTTTCTGCTTTCTTATTCCTTCTACTTTAACATGTAATATATTTTGGAACAGAACCACCAGTTTCAGTAGCAGAATACCACTCAGCATCAAATGCTTAGAACAGACAATGAAAGAGCTTTTCTGGCGCAACTGCTGGAGCGCTGACAAAATGGCCTTTAAGTCCAATCCAGTAAGACAATTATTTTACTTTTAAGCAAACAAGTCAGGGGGAAAAATTCAACTCTGTCTGGAAGGGCTAAGGAGAATCCAAGACATTCTGCCTTTCAGAGTACTGTATATCATGAACTAAACAAACTGCAACAAATGGGAACAGAATGCACTCCTAACAATGATGCAGACACATTACTCAACAGTAATGTTCCATTTCTTGACTGACGCAGCTGAGGTACATTTGCAGGATAAATATTTTGTTTTTGCATTTAGAGAGGAGGGGGAGACCACAAACAAAGCAGTTTGATTAGTTGAAATAACACCAATTGTGCTTCTGTCCCAAATGCCACTAGCCAAGACGACTGCTGGCTTCCCTCTGAAAAAAGATAAACCACTCCAGAAGATCCACAGGCTCAAGGGCCCTTTTCCAAGGTGAGGCGACACCTCTGATGCAGCCAAACCAATGACCTTCAGCTGGAGCCAAGACAGAGGCAAGAGGCTATGGAAAAATAAAAAGATCAGGAAGCTGCTTTGCCTGTATGTGATAAAAAGGGAGCACTGCAGAAGTAGCAAGCCTTGCTTGCCAATGGGCGAGGCGGGATCTGGGCTATCATGGAGGAAAATAAGGCTCCTAACTCATCAGAGCAAGCCCTGGGAAACTCAGCTTTCATAGAATCATAAAGTTAGAAGAGACTACAAGGGCCATTTAGCAAACCTCCTGCCATGCAGGAACTCACAATGAAAGCATCCTTGACAGTTGGCCATCCAGCCTCTGTTTAAAAACCTCCAAAGGAGGAGACTCCACCACTCTCTGAGGGAATGTCTTCCACTGTCTAACAGCTCTTATTGTCAGGTAGTTCTTCCTAATGTTGAGGTAGAATCTCTTTTCCTGTAGTTTGAATACATTGCTCCGGGTCCTAATCTCTGGAGCAGCAGAAAACAAGCTTGCTCCGCTGTCCTCAGTGTAACACCCCTTCGAATACTTAAACAGGACTATCATATCACCTCTTAACCGCTTCTTCTCCAGGATAAACACTGCGAACTCCCTCAGTCTTTCCTCATAGGGCATGGTTTCCAGACCATTCACCATTTTAGTCGCCCTCCTTTGGACATGCTCTAGCTTCTCAACATTTGGATTGTGGTGCCCAAAACTGGACACAGTATTCCAGGTGAAGCCTGACCAAAGCAGAATACAGTGGCACTATGACTCCCCTTGATTTACTGGTAGAAAAGAATGAGATTGCAGCCCTTTGGTGTTCAAAGGAGAAAACAGAACATGGAAAAGTTGCACTTGTTATTATGGATACAGATCCCGGGAGTTATAATCCAAAAAAAGCAATTTTTCTAAACTTAAAGAACACTTGCCAATTTACCTTTTTGTTTTTATAAAAGATACTGAATATGAGGAAGGAGCAAAGAAGGGAAGAGGTTTAATGGTGTAAGAATTATTTTTAAGTGGCCCTGTCGAATGAGACACGGTGCTCTCTCTTTTAAAAATGCTTCTGAGATGAGTAATGAAAGAAGGTCATACCCAACCAATGTAGTGAGTCTTCAACAGCAAGTAAGCAGAGCAGAGTTTGGAAACATTAATTCCTTGGATTATAACTCCCAGAATACCTCCACCAGTGTGACTCCTGGCCATGCTGGCTGGGGGAATCTGGGAGATGTAAGGCAAATAGCATCTTTTCAAGTTCAAAATTAGGAGGTTCCTCTTACTATAGAGCCTAACAAACTGAGATGTGAAGGGCATTTGTTCCATGAACTAACTGAGGACCTGTTCATTAAGGTCACCCT
Source organism: Sceloporus undulatus (assembly GCF_019175285.1). NCBI lineage: Eukaryota > Metazoa > Chordata > Lepidosauria > Squamata > Phrynosomatidae > Sceloporus > Sceloporus undulatus. The sequence goes on along the minus strand of NC_056530.1, from coordinate 33,541,905 downwards.
CAGCCTCATCTCTTGTCATCTGAATTTTTTGCTGTTGTGTGCCTTCAAGTCTTTTCCAACTTAAGGTGACCCCAAGATGACCACCTCCCAAGGTTTTCTTGGTGAGATTTGTTCTGAGGCTAAGAGAATATGAGTTGGCCAACATCACCCATCCATGGCCAAGCAAGGATTTCAACTGAGATCTCCTGAATCCAGCATTTAAACCACAATACCATGCTGGTGCTCCCATCTGTATTATGGGGACTGTATCAAATGAGTGTATCAATGACTGTATCAAATAGATGTAGTGACACATAGAGCTAATACTCCATTGGGAAAGGTTCTCAGATTGGGAAAGGTTCTCCATTGGGAAAGGTTCAGACATAATGGGAAATTCTTGAGGCTTTCACATCAAACGTTGATTCTTGAGAGCCAGAAATCCCCCACTGATGGGAGAGTATTCCTGGGAATAATAGGCCTGTTACAGACTGCCAAAATAAAGCTGCTTTGGGTCTCTTTGGAGGTATGCTATTTAAATGATGCATAGGTCCTAAGAGTCCGGCGGTCGTGCCAAAGCCACACTCCATTCCTAAGCACTGGAGTGCAGCTTTGGTGCAGCTTCCAGATTCTTAGGATGCATGCATCATTTAAACAGCATACCTCCAAAGAGACCCCAAGCAGCTTTATTTTGGCAGTCTGTAACAGGCCTCTGTTTCATCCTGGAATATTTCATCAGATACCTTAAATATAAATATTATACATAACAAGCAAATTATGGTTTTAAAAAAGCTAGATTCATAACTAATGTACACAAAAATTAAATATCCGTACAGTAATTCAAAATGCCCACACCACTGTGGCCAAGGCTCAAACAGAGTGGAATGACATGTAAGCAAACCCAGGAAGGAAGATGACTAAGTGACTGCTCTAATGATATACAACACCTGTTTGACAAGGAAATTAAGGCAGGGAAGTAAATGCCATAGTTTATGTATTGGGTGAAGACTTTCTGTTGTCTGTCCTTACTCTTCCTTGATTCCAGCAGGGCTCAGTGTAAGTCCTCCTTTCCCACCATTTTAATGTTATGTGCCAGCGTGGATCACATTGGATTGATTTTAAAAAATCATTTTTAAATATATATATTTATATTGTTTTACCTGTATTTTTATTTAAAGTGACCCAATAAGTACTAAACGTCTTCTTGCATCTAATTTTAGGGCAAGCTAAAACTATATTTCACCACCATGAATTACTGGCTGGTATATTACTCAACCACTTCGTGTTACTAAAAAACATGAGAACTTTTGTTATTGTTACAGCAAATGAATAAAAAGTGACTGAAATTGGAAGAGAAAACTGAGGCCTGATCTAGACAGCCAAAATAAAGCTGCTTCGAGTCACTTTGGAGATATGATGTTTCAATGATACATGCGTCGTAAGAGTCCAGAAGCTGCATCAAAGCCACGCTCCAGTCCTAAGGATTTATCCCAGGTATAATAGACTTTAATGTTATTAATTTAATTGTATTTTGATTAAATTAACTGCATTTAGTTAAGGTAAGGGGATGAATTTTTAGTTGTATATTTGCTAATGTCATTGTTTATGTCATTGTTTATGCATTTTTGTAAACCGCTTTGCTCTGTTGGAAAAGCGGTATATAAATAAAGTGTCTCATAAAACTACAACTCCCAAAATTCCCTAGCATGGTGTTATGGCAATTAAAGTGGTGTCAAACTGCATTAATTCTGCCGTGCAGATGCAGCCGTAGAAGCAGAAAGTTTCCTTTTTGTTTTGTTTGTAATGTTTAAATTAAAAAATATATAAGATTAGTTTGGCAGGATTTTTTTTCTTGACAAACCCAAATAAATATATTTGCATTGGACCAGAAGTTTGGAAAGTTAGGTTTTAAAAGTTTTTTTAATTACTAATTGTTGTATTTTTAGAAAGCAACTAATTGTTATTACTTGTAATTTTTTGCATGACTCGCTGCATAGTCTGCTGCTTTTCTGTGGCTTACGTTTGCTTAAGAATAAATAAGAAAATGGTAAACGCTTTAAAATCCTGTTAAAAGGCCTTTTTAGCTTGGGTCCAAAACACACTGCAGAAATAATCCAGTTTGAGACCACTTTAACTGTGCTGGCTCTGTGCTAGGGAATCCTGGGAACTGTAGTTTATTGTGGTACCAGAGCTCTCTGATAGAGATGGCTACAGTTCCGAGAATTCTCTAGCATTAAGCCAGGGCAGTTTAAATGGATGGTTTCTGCAGTGTGTTTGGGACCAAAATGGTGTCAAACTGGATTAAATGCCTTGGCTCAGTGCTAGGGAATCCTGGGAACTGTAGTTTATTGTGGTACCAGAGCTCTCTGACAGAGATGGCTAAATGTTTCAGAAACTATAGTTCCTAGAACTACGTAGCATTGAGCCAGGGCAGTAGTTTATTTCTGCAGTGTGTTTTAGACCTTAGTTACTAGAACCCAATGGTTGGTTTAATGAATAATTGTTTCTAATTGTTTCTTTAAATGGCATACACAGTTATGTCATTCATGGCTGTTGTTTTACTTTTGAAATGTGACTGCAATATGCATTTGTTACCACGCTTTAAAGTGTCACACGTCATTGTGTTTAGCAACAGAGAGGCAAAGGCGGCCCTTCTGCAGAGCCGCCAAGGCCTCTGCGGCCTCAGTAAAGTCACAAAAGAGGTTTACCTGGATCCGCAAAGACAGCGCGGGAGTGGCAGGCGAGGAGCATCATGATGATGAAGTTGAATGCCACCGCATGGAAGGGGCACCAGAGACTGTGGCAAATGGAAGAAGTGAGATCATTAGCATCTATCAAGCTTTCCAGGGATCCCCTCCCCAATGTTTCTCCAGGGGGAAATAGTGAAACCTGAGGGCTCATTCTATCCCCATGCCTTTACCATAACCGTCCTTAAAAGTCGCTATCTGGTTGAAAATAGCCTGACAGTCAAACGAGGATCATCTTATCAATACAAGTAAAGCTTTGAGCTTCTTCTTGGAAGTACAAGAGGCTGTTAGCTGAATTATGGTGGGAATCTCAACATCCTTTTTGAACTGCAGTGTTCAGAACTGGACACAGTCTTCCAGATTCCAGATGGTGTCCTAACAAAAGTGTTCAGGATTACAGCTTGAACTAGTCAAGGCATAGCAACTATAAGAGCTGGGGGCCAGGTAGGCACAAATGGCACTCTCAGATCTTGTTGGGGAAAAATGTATCACACAAATTTGCTCCATCCAGTTCTGGAGCCACAATTCAAACAGGATGTTGGGCAAATGGAGCGTGTCCAGAGGAGGGTGACTAAAATGGTGAAGGGTCTGGAAACCTTGCCCTATGAGGAACGCCTTAGGGAGCTGGGGATGTTTAGTCTGGAGAAAAGAAGGTTAAGAGGTGATATGATCGCCCTGTTTAAATATTTGAAGGGATGTCATATTGAGGAGGGAGCAAGCTTCTTTTCTGCTGCTCCAGAGAACAGCACCTGGAACAATGGATGCAAGCTGCAGGAAAAGAGATTCCACCTGAACATTAGGAGGATCTTCCTGACAGTTAAGGGCTGTTCAACAGTGGAATTGGCTCCCTTGGAAAGTGATAGAGCCTCCTTCTTTGGAGGTCTTTAAACAGAGGTGGATGACCATCTGTCAATGGGGATGCTTTGATGGAGAGTTCCTGCATGGCAGAATAGGGTTGGGCTGGATGGCCCTTGCGGTCTCTTCCAATTCTATGGTTCTCTGATTCCATGAACAGCCCTTACTCTCAGGAAGTTCCTCCTAATGTTGAGCTGGAATCTCTTTTCTTGAATCCATTGTTCTCTGGAGCAGCAGAAAACAAGTTTGCTCCCTCAATACAATATACTATGGCATGCCTGTTCTTGTCCAGTGCATCCTGGGTTATTCGGGGTTTGCAATGCTTTCCTTTTGACTGAATGACTCTGGAACTACAATTCCCAGGGTGCCCTAGCGCTGAGCCAGGGCGTGGCCCCTGAGCATGTGCAGAGTGCCTGCCTGCCTACCTTCCCCGGAAGCCCGGCTGGAGGAGGACGTGCTGCAGGATGACATAGTCGGCGTAGCCCACGCTCAAGTAGGTCAGGAGAAGGCAGAGCAGCCCGCAAGGGTCCCACCGGCACCGGCTCCAGCGAGACCCCGACGCACCACCAGCAGCAGCAGCAGCAGCCACCGCCGCGCCCATGGCAACCTCCGCAGCCGGCCCCGCCCCCTCGCCCCACGCCAGCCAATCGCAGCCCACGCACGCCGACGCGCTTCCGCGGTCGCCTGTTGCTATGGCGACGAGGCCTGCAGTCTCCCCCTCAAACCTTCCCTCGCGTGAAGGGAGAGCGTACGCTTCCGGGATCGCCGGTTGCTATGGCGACGAGGCCTACAGAGTCCCTTCAAGCCTTCCCTCGCGTTAAGGGCCAAAAAAGTCAAAATGCACAAGCAGTGGTAATCTGTAGAGTACACCTGTCGCTCCATGTTCCCTAGGGTTAGGGGCACAGGACCCCAGCCCCCGTTGAATAGGGAAAGACCGCAAATGATAACAAAAAGCACCATGTTTTTACCTTTCTATATTTCTCCTATATTAATATGTTAAGGTATTAGTATACATATAGTTACATATATTATATGTAGAATCATAGAATACTGTACAATCCTAGAGTTGGAAGAGACCCCAAGGAGGGCCATCCAGTCCAACCCCATTCTGCCATGCAGGAACTCTCAATCAAAGCATCTCTGACAGATGGCCATCCAGCCTCTGTTTAAAGACCTCCAAGGAAGGAGACTCCACCAAAATTTTGGAGGGAGTGGGTTCCGCTGTCAGACACCCCTTACTGTCTGGAAGTTCCTCCTAATGTTGAGGTGGAATCTCTTTTCCTGGAGCTTGCATCCATTGCTCCTGTTCTCTGGAGCAGCAGAAAACAAGCTTGCTCCATCCTTAGTATGACACCCCTACAAATATTTAAACAGGGCTCTCATATCACCTCTTAACCATCTCTTCTCCAGGCTAAACATCCCCAGCTCCATAAGTCGTTCCTTGTAGGGTTTCATGGTTTCCAGACCTTTCACCATTTTAGTCGCCCTCCTTTAGAAATGCTCCAGTTTCTCCACATCCTTTTTGAATTGTTGTGCCCAGAACTGGACACAATATTCCAGGTGGGGCCTGACCAGAGCAGAACAGAGTGGCACTATTACTTCCCTTGATCTAGACACTATACTTCTATTGATGCAGCCTAGAATCACATTGGCCTTGTTAGCTGCCGCATCATACTGTTGACTCATGTTCAACTTGTGGTCTACTTGGACTCCTAGATCCCTTTCACACGTATAAGTCTCTCATTCAGCCAGGTGTCCACCATGATCCTATATCTGTGCTTTTTATTTTTCCACCCTAAATGCAGTACCTTACATTTCTCCCTGTTGAAGTTCATTTTGTTAGCTGTGGCCCAGCTTTCTAGTCTATTCAGGTCATTTTGAATCTCAATCCTGTCCTCTGGAGTATTAGCTATTCCTCCTAATTTGGTGTCATCTGCAAATTTGATAAGTATACCCCCAATTCTGTCATCCAAATTATTGATAAAGATGTTGAATGGCCCTGGGCCCAGGTCAGATCCCTGTGGGACCCCACTGGTCACTTCTCTCCAGGATGAAAAGGAGCCATTGTTGAGCACCCTTTGGCTTCGGCCGGACCGGTCAACCAATTACAAATCCATGCAACAGTTGCCTTGTCTAGCCCTCATTTTACAAGCTTGTTTGCAAGAATGTCATGGGAAACCTTGTCAAAGGCCTTACTGAAATCAAGATATACTATATCCACAGCATTCCCTTCATCTACCAAGCTGGTAATTCTATTTAAAAAGAGATCAGATTAGCAATAGACGTTTAATGAATGAATATTATAATTAAAAAAAACCTCACACAAGGAAGGCTGCAGTAACTGAACCAACTGAATGTAACTGTCCTGTGTTGCCAATTTCTGGGGATTACCCCAGAATCTGGGGAATTTTTTTAATTTCCTTCCAGGGATTTTGAGTAAATAATAATAATAAATATTGGGGGATTCTTGGGATTTTGGTAAAACATTCCAGGGAATATCTTCAAGGCTTGTTGGCAACACTGCATGACTCAGAGTCAGAATCATCACAGGCCTGGAATCATCACAGAAAGAACAAATTCACAGAAAATCACAGAAATCAGAGAAAAATCAGTTTTGAATCTGATATCCCACAATCACCGTAACAGTTTTTCAGTGGTCTCTAAAAAAAGCCACAGACTTTTCCAGTGGTTCCCAAATTCTGCCCTTCCAGGGCTGTTGGACTTCAGCTCCCAGAATCCCAGGCCATTAGCTAAGAAGGCTGAGGCTTCTGGGAGTTGAAGTCCAAAAAAACCTGGAAGGCCAAAGTTTGGGAACCACTGAATCAAAGCCTCCTTCCTTACTCTTCCGCGCCCTCTAGAGGCGGCCTGAAGAATTGCAACGCCAAAGCCGCGCCCACGTCATGCTACGTCACTGGCTGGTCTCCCCCTCTACTAGTCCCTCTAGTCCCCGCCCCCTTTGTCTCCCCTTCCCAAGATGGCGGCGGTGGGGCTCTTGCTTCTGAGTTGGAGCTGAGAAGAGGAAGAGGAGGGAGACCCTTCAAGGCTGCAGGTACCTGGGAGGCCTCCTGAGAAGGAGGATGGGGCTTAGAGTGGTCAGTGGGCTATGGGGGCAACATGGGGGTCCTTAGTATCTCTGTGGCTGCATCCACACTGGGGGAATAACCCGGTTTGGCACCTTTTCTGGCTCAAGGCTATGGAATTCTGGGAGTTGGAGTTTGTTGTGCCATGGCTCTATGCTAAGGGAGTCCTGGGAAGTGTCCTTGGCTGTGGCACCAGAGCAAAGCCCAGATTCCCTAGCCATGGCAAGTGGGATAAGGCTGTAGTCTCCCAGAATGCCACAGCACAGAGCCATGGCTCCATACTGAGACCCAGAGTTTGGTAGACACCCAAAGTCCCAGAATTTTGAAGTCCCAGACATGGAGCTGTGATGGTTAAAAAAATGTGCCAAGCTAGAATTCCCAACATTCTACTATGGAGCCGTGGCAGTTAAAGTGGCATCAAACACCAGTTCCCAGAATTCCATACTATTGAGCCGTGGCGGTTAAAGTGGGCCAAACTGCAATTCCTAGGCTTCCATAGCCAGGGCAAGTTGGGAGTGGTATCACCCAGATTTCCCTACCATTGGCACGTTAAAGTGGATCAAGCGGTAGTTCCCAGGATTCCATAGCATGGAGGAGCCATGACATGTTAATGCGGCATCCAGTTACAATTCCCAGTGTTAGATAGCATGGAGCCATGGCAGTTTAAATTTGCCCAACTGCAATTCCTAGAATTCTGTAGCACTGAGCCATGACAGTTAAAGTGATATCCAACTACAATTCCCAGAATTCCATAGTAGTGAAGGTGCCCTGGTGGCGCAGTGGTTAAATGCTGTTCCTGCAGCCACAAGGCTGTGAGTTCGATCCCAGAGGGCTCCAAGGTTGAGTCAAGTTTCCATCCTTTCGTAGGTCAGTAAAATGAATAACCTCTAAGAGCAGTGGTCCCTGAACTGTGCTCTTTAAGGGAATTTTGGACTTCAACTCCCAGAATCCCAGGCTATTGGCCAACATGGCTGAGGCTTCTGGGAGCTGAAGTCCAAAGTCTCTTATTAAAGGGCACAATTTGGGGACCACTAGCTTAGAGAGTGCTTAGTTGACTATGAAGCAATATAGAAATGTAAATGATATTGCTATTGAGCCATGGCAAGTTAAAGTGGTATCAAACTACTGTTCCCCAGAATCCCATACTATTGGAACATGGAAAGTTAAAGTGGACCAAGCTACCATTCCCAAAATTCAAGAGCATGGAGCCATGACAAGGTAATGCAGTATTAAATCCCACTTCCCAGAATCGGGTGGTATGTATGGAGCAGTGGCATTTGAAATTTACCGAACAGCCGTACCTAGAATTGTATTAACACTAGAATTCTTTAGTCTTCAATGCACTCCGCAAAGCAGAGAGATCTTGTAACATCTCTGAGACTAAGGTGCAACAAGATCTCTCTCTACATGCTGATACCACAGACTGACACGGCTATAGCTTTGAATAGTCCGCAAAGGGTTTCCAAACCTTTTCTGGGCTTCATTTAAAAAACAACACCTTTTCTGAAAACATTGGGAGCTGGGTGTGCACTGAAAACTGTACATCCAGATATTTGCAATCTCTAGCCCTGTGTGTAAATATTTAAATAGTGTCTCTAGGAGGTGAGGAATGCAGCCTCCAGCACACACACAACTATGTGTGAGAGAATCCAGTTGATTTAGAGAAATGTCATAGGGCCAAAAACTCAAAGGGCCGAACCCAAAAGGTGCTTAGCAATGGCTCCTTTTCATCCTGGAGAGAAGTGACCAGTGGGGTCCCACAAGGCTCTGTCCTAGGACCAATGCTATTCAGCATCTTGATCAATGACTTAGATGAAGGAATAGATCAAGGGCATGCTTATCAAATTTGCAGATGACACCAAATTAGGACGAGTAGCTAATCCCCCAGAGGACAGGATCAGAATTCAAAATGCCCTTGACAGATTAGAGGGCTGGGCTAAAGCTAACAAGATGAATTTCAACAGGGAGAAATGTAAGGGATGGGACTTAGGCAGAAATAATGAAATGCACAGGTCTAGGATACCTGTAAAAGGGATCTAGGAGTCTTAGTAAACCACAGGCTAAACATGAGTCAACAGTGTGATGCAGCAGCTAAAAAAGCCAGTGTGATCCTTGGTTGCATTAAGTTCTGGGCACCACAATTCAAAAAGGATGTTGAGAAGCTGGAGTGTGTCCAGAGGAGGGCAACTAAAATGGTGAAAGGTATGGAAACCATGCCCTATGAAGGAGAGACTTAAGGAGCTGGGTATGTTTCTCCTGGAGAAGAGGAGGTTGAGAGGGGATATGATAGCCCTGTTTAAGTATCTGAAGGAATGTCATATCAGATTGGGAACAGGTTTGTTTTCCATGGGTCTGGAGACTCAGGTCTAAAACACACTGCAGAAATCATCCAGTTTGAGACCGCTTTAACTGCCCTGGCTCAGTGCTAGGGAATCCTGGGAATTGTAGTTTATTGTAGCCCCAGAGTTCTCTGACAGAGAAGCCTAAATGTTCCCAGGATTTCCTAGCATTGAGTCAGGGCAGTTAAAGTGGTCTCTAACTGGATTATTTCTGCAGTGTGTTTTGAACCAAGGACAAGGAGCAATGGAGTCAAACTACAGGGGGCATATATGTGTGTGTGTGTGCGCGCACGCATGCACGCACGCATACACACCATCAGATGGATATGGATCTTTATTTACTCACTTGCACAATTGTGTGTCTGATAGTCATCCTCTCTCCTAATAGAAAACATGAGCTATCGATGAAGTCTGCTAAACTAGAAAACCCAGTCTTGTTAGCTCCTATGTATGTTGAGACCACAGATATGAGAAGCTATTTGGTAATGCTTGTTCCTAGCTGGTAAGAAGCTGCAAGGCCTGTCTGGAATGCTGTAGACAGGAATGTCTTGTGTTTGCTGCTACCTGGTTTTCAGTTTGCTTTTGTTAGGGCAGGGAGCAGGAGGTATGTTGCTGGGTTTCTCCCCAGCTGTGCTATACTTACAGATAAATTCCATACTGTCTTAATCTTTTTATGGACAGTTCTCGCTTTTGTGCCAGAAGTCCTGGGGCTCTATTGGCGGAAAGGGTATAAAAGGTAGGCAGAGTGTGGCTCTGCAATTGCCAGGCTGCAACTCCCAGAAGCTTTAGCCTCATCACTAATGCAGCCTGGTGTTGGGAGTTGCATCTGGAGGTCTGCATTTTGCCCACTTCTCACCTCTGCAGCCTTCCCCAAACTGTCCCTTTGATTCTTTGGCAAATGACATTAGTCGCTCCTGCTATTCAGGCTGAGACTGTTGGCATTTCTTGGGCAAAGCATCTGGAGAGATCTTTTTCGGGTAAGGCTGCTCTAAACAATTCTAAAGTAATCGACAGAGCCAGTGTGAATTGTATCTGTTACATTTTAGGAAGGGATCCTGGAGGTCATATAGTCCAACCTTCCTCTCAGTGCAGGCTTTGCAGCTCAGGATGCAGCGATAGCATGCACAACAGAGAGCTGTCTGACATTTGCTGAAGTATCTCCAGTGCAGGAGAACCTATTGTCTCTTAAAGTGAAAGAGCTCTTTATGTTTGCAGAGCAACTGAAAACCTGTTCCCTGTAGTTTCCATCCATTGCTTCTAGTCATGCTCTCTGGAGCAACAGAACAATTCCAATCCAACTTCTTCTTGGGCAGACTTTCAGATATTTGAAGACAGATACCTTTTCTCCCCATAATCTTCCTTGTCTAGCTTAAACATAACATTTAGCCATTCCTCATGGGACTTACTGTATATATTCATGTATATGACTAGAATTTTATGTTTCAGTTGTGTGGCAAGCAGAATATGATGGAAGAAGCCAGGGTTAAGAGAATGAGAACTCTGCAGTATAAGGCTAGTTGTATGTCTAGACCAGTGGTTCCCAAACTTTGGTCCTTCAGATGTTTTGGACTCCAGCTCCCAGAATTCCTGACAGTTGACCATATTTGCTGGGGTTTCTGGGAGCTGAAGTCCAGAACACCTGGAGGACCAAGGTTTGGCACTCACTGGTTGACCAGCTCCCTTCATGCTACAGTTGGTCAATCAGGTGTCTCAGAAAAGCCACAGACAAGCTTGGACATGTTATTTTTTCCACTATGATTCCCAGAATGCCATAGCTAACACAGCTGGGGGGTTTTGGAAGTAGCTGTGTGAAAAAGTAACTTTTCAAACTCTGGCTGACAAGCAGGGCCAGGAGTTACTAGCCTTCTCTCACTGTAGTTCTCCGCTGGTGTTCAAAAGGCCTGTTCTTCTATCTTTGCAGGTGCGATTCCTGTCCTTCCAGCATCCAGGAAGGAAATTTCACCGACCGCCAGCACCATGCTCCGAAGGATTCTGGATCGGCCTTGCATCTTGGCTCTCCTCATTGGCTTCCAGTTTGCCTTCATGGCTTACTTCTCTTTTGGCGGCTTTCGAAACCTGGCCTCCCTCTTTGGGCATGATGGCAACCCAACTTTCGACTACTCTCGTACCCACGATGTCTACACCAACCTCAGCCTCTTGCCTCAGAAGCCATGGCCTGGCAATAACCATATGCGATCCCTGCCATACTGCCCAGATCGGTCACCATACCTCAGTGAGTCTTGAATTCTGGAACTAGCGAAGGGATGACTGAGGTGCTGGGGCTGTTTTAGTCATGATGCTTAGTTTCAGAGACCAGGAACAAGAAGATAGTGAGTCAAGAGTTGTACAGTTGAAAGGCTCTGGAGGTCTCCTTCAGGAATAGCGTTTTAAAATCTGGGTTCTTGGGGTTACAGAGAAAAGTATTTCCCTTAAAGCTTTCCCAAGGTGTGTGTGTGTGTGTGTGAGAGAGAGATTAATCTAGTGCTCCAGATAAGGTGGATGTAGCAGATTTCCTGAATTTTTGTCTTGTGCTTGGATTGAAGAATATGTTTATGCACTGCACCAGTTGTCCCCAAACTTTTTTGGGCTACTGACCCCTTTCTTTTTGGGCAACAACCTTACTACCCCCAATGTTTATTTCCTGATATTAGGTGTACTGTTTGTGTAGCAGGCAGCTGGACAGCAGCAATTCCATAATCACAAAAAGTCAACATGGGTTTCAGAGAAACAAGTCATGCCAGACAAATCTGATCTCTTTCTTTGATAAAATTACCAGCTTGGTAGACGAAGGGAATGCTGTGGATATACTATATCTTGATTTCACTAAGGCCTTTGACAAGGTTTTCCATGACATTCTTGCAAACAAGCTTGTAAAATGTGGGCTAGACAAGGCAACTGTTACATGGATTTGTAATTGGTTGACCGGCCGAAGCCAAAGGGTGCTCAACAATGGCTCCTTTTCATCCTGGAGAGAAGTGACCAGTGGGGTCCCCACAGGGCTCTGTCCTGGGTCCAGTGTTATTCAACATCTTTATCAATCACTTGGAGAAAAAAATTGGGGGCATACTTATCAAATTTGCAGATGACACCAAATTAAGGGGAGTAGCTAATACTCCAGAGGACAGGATCAAAATTCAAAAGGACCTGAACAGACTAGAAAACTGGGCCACAGCTAACAAAATGAAATTCAACACGGAGAAATGTAAGATACTGCACTTAGGGCGGAAAAACGAAAAGCACAGATATAGGATGGAGGACACCTGGCTGAATGAAACTACGTGTGAAAGGGATCTTGGGTACCTTCCTGAGCAAAGTGGCCTAGATGTGAAGAAGAATGTCTGGGATCCTTTATTTGCTGATAGCGGGGTGGGATTGGTTGTCTGGCATCTTTTGATTCCCTCAGGGCCTGGAAAATCCTGAGTCGTGATGATAGCATTTTTGTTAAAATTACCTTTCAGATATTCCTCTAATTTTTAGCATCCCCAGTAGTTCTGGCAACTGGGAACTGATGCCCAAGCCAGTTTGAGCCCCATGTCTATGACAGTAAAGGGAAGAACCTGAACCCCAGATTTCTTTGGAGATGATGGTGATTTTCCTGGCTGCTGTTTAGTGTGGTGCTTCATTCTGCTATTGTGGTATTACAGAAAGCCCAGATGGACTTGGCACAAGGATGAGATAGCATTTGTTTCTAACAGCTTATTGCTGTCTTTTTGCATGTGTGGTGTCTTTCGGTTCCCCCTTTCCCCAAAAATCCTACTTAAAGCTTAAAATTGACTAAAGGGTCCCCTTGGCACTAGAAGACAAAAGTCAGCTCACTTTAATCTGTTGGTTGAGAAGTTATTAGCAGGACTCACAATTCCTCTCATGTCTTACTGGAACTAGAAATTTAGGTGAATTATTTGGGATTTTATAAGGTTATATCAGAAATGAAACAAGGGGCCAAAGTCCAGCCTTTTTGAACCCAGATGTGCAGAAGCAGCAGCACCTTTCCGATTCTGTTCTTGTTCTTTTTCTCTCACCCATCAATCCCAGTTGGCCCCTTGACTGTGAGCTTCAGGAACGTGCCAACACTGGAGCAGATTCAGGAGAAGAACCCAGCGGTGGCCCTAGGAGGCCGGTACTGCCCTGCCACCTGCGAGTCACACTCCCGGACAGCCATCATCATCCCACACCGCAACCGGGAGACGCACCTTCGCCACTTGCTGTACTACCTTCACCCTTTTCTTCAGCGCCAGCAGCTGCAATATGGAATCTATGTTGTACATCAGGTTTGTTTGTGGGTTTGCTTGTGGGTGGAGTGAGTGCTATGTGGTCCTAGGCAGCCTGGCTAATAGCTAAAGGAGGTTGATTGTGTGCTATCCTGCCCACACACCTCTGCTACCATGACACAGAGGGAGCAAACATTAAAAAAAGGAAATCCCACATATGGAAAAGATGAGAAATCTCTCTTTCACACTACAGTTATATCCCTTTAACTGCATGGCAACATCGTATGGGATCCTAGGATATGTAGTTTGTTGAAGAATTAGCACTGTCTGGCAGACAATTTGAAATACCACACGAAATGACAAATCGCAGGATTCCATAGGCCATAGGGTAGTGTGAGAGCGACCAACAATTATAGAATGGATGAATATTATTTGTATCATTTTATAAATTTGTGTAAGTCATCATCTCTCACTAGTGCTGACTGTGATGTTGGGAGCTTCAGTCCTGAAGCATCCAGAGTGCCATGTGTTCCCAACTTAAAAAGATACTGTGATGTTGCAAAAGCTGATTGCATCAATTAATGGCATCTGAAGCAGCTTTTGTTACACGGAAGCCCCTCTGCGCCAACTGTGTGTTGTCTTTTTGGTGGTGGCTTCTGGCCCACTCAACCCCCTGATCTTCTGCAGGCTGGGAATGCCACCTTCAACCGGGCCAAGCTCTTGAACGTGGGCGTGAAGGAGGCCTTAAAGGATGAAGAATGGAACTGCCTCTTCCTCCACGATGTAGACCTCATCCCAGAGAATGACTACAACATCTATGCCTGTGACCCCTGGAGCCCCAAGCATGTCTCTGTCGCCATGAACAAGTTTGGCTACAAGTGAGGGAACGGGATAGAAAGGGGGGTATGAGGCTTGGCTTCTCAGGTGGCACTGCTCTTGAGAGATGGCCGATGGGTTGGTTATGTGTTGACCAGTTGAGGGCTGTTGCAGGTTTGAGGGAGCACTGGGCAATGTTATTTCTGGTAAGGCCCCCTTAATGGGACCTAGTTATGGCAGTAGTGCTCTCGAGGTTGTTGGAACTGCTATTTTGATTTCCCATAATACCCTGGGGCACTGGTGACATTTAAAAAGAAGGCTCACACACACAACAATTGGGGAAGAGAAGCAGTCAGATTCATTCGGCCCTGGCAAACCCCTAGAATAGTTATTCCCAACCTGGGATCCAAAATGCGTATAATCTCTGGCCACTAGGCATGTTGCAGGTAATGGGAGTTGTAGTTAAAGTACAATACTTACATTGACCTGTGGATAAGTTGACTCAGGTATTTTGGGTCAATTTTTGGGCTAAATTGTTTAGACTTGTACGTGAGTGTATATAGTAATTGGTTACTGTGATCTTTTGGCACCTGGCTCAATAGCAGCCTGGTGCCAAAAGCACACAGTTCTAATGAAATTAATTCAAAGTTCTCAAATGCTTACATACCTGAATCCACTTCTGGTTAATCTGCCCACAAGCTTTTTTTCATTTCACTACTATAATTTAGTGCTGGGGCTGGTGGAGAACCATGTTGCTGCTGCTGTTGTTAAGTAATGGGTCAAAACCTCTTGCTGTCTGAGTTACCCAGAGATCTACTGATCTGCCTTCTGCCCAACCTTGGCCTAGATTACTCTGAGACTGTTGAAATGCTGGCAAAGAGAGGGAATGCCCTCCAGCAGCCAGAGTCCCTTTCATAATTATAGCAGTATGATTCTACTTTAAAGGCCATGGCTGCATCCTCTGCAATCCTAAGTATCTCCCCTCGAAACTTTAGATCCCAGGATTGCATAGTATGGTGCCATGACAGTTAAAGTGGCCTCAAAGAACTATAATTGTGTGGCGTGAGAGACCCAGGTTGATGGGTATAGAAGGAATCACTTTGCGTTGTCCTTTCTATGTAGAAAGATCTTGCAGCACTTTTGAGACTAATCAAACAAAACAAGTTGGCAGCATGAGCTTTCTTAGACTAAAGTCTACTTCCTGCGATGCATCTTATGTCTAGAAAGAAAGCTCATGCTGCCAACTTCTTTCGTTCGGTTAGTCTCAAAGGTACTACAAGATCTCTCTGCATACTGGATCTACAGACTAACGGCTTTATCTTTGAATTGTCTCAGAAGGAGACTTAGTCCAACCAGCAGTGGTTCTCCTAGCATTTCTTCCAGAGAGGATGGTGTTCATATGATTCTATGATTCATCCTGTGACTTAGACTTTTATCTCTTGGTAGGCAGCATGATTCCTGACAGGTTAACAACACTGACCTATCTGTCTCCAGCCTTCCCTATTCACAGTATTTTGGTGGTGTGTCGGCCCTCACTCCGGAGCAGTACCTGAAGATAAATGGCTTCCCCAATGAGTACTGGGGCTGGGGCGGTGAGGATGATGACATTGCTACCAGGTGAGTGCCCCCATTTGCCACCGCTTCCCTTCTTGGCCATACTTCTTTCATTCTGCCTTCCTTGTGCCTCTCTATCACAATCCATCTCCCTCCCAGTTGTTTAGAGTTTGCATTGTTGGTTGTCGTCTTTTGGCACCTTGAGTTCGGATCTCAATAGGATCTCGGGTGGTGATGGTAAGGAGTGGAGGGAGGATTGTAATTTTTTAGCCCTGCATTCCCTTTGCTAGAAGTCTTACTCAGCCACCTTGGGAGGCAGACAGTGCTCACATGCTTATAAATGCATCTTGTCAAGCCTAGGGACTGGAAACCTGCTTTCAAAAGCAGCACAGCTCAGATTTCTTTTAAGAGGATATTGTCTGAGCCAGAAAGCACCCTCTTTTTGTTGCTGCATTGTGTAGAATTGTGGCATAGATACGCCCATTTTTTTCCCAGTCTAAAAATGAGCCATGGATGAGAGTACCTTCAACAGGTACTTTATGGCATTTTTTTTAGCATCAGAGCCTTTTTCTCATCTCATTTTATTGTACTGGGATCCCTTGGAACACAGTTCCCACTCAGAAGCCCCAGCCTTATTCCATCCCTCTCTTCCTGATCTATGACTGGAGTGGTACCTTCCTTCTCATTGCCTTCATCATCATCTTTTTCTCTCTTTCTTTCTCCATTCCACCTTGTGCTCTCTCTTGGATCCTTGCATGCTCATTTCCCCTCCCACTAAAGGTGCGGGTTAGGCTGAAGCGTCCAGGTAAGATGGAACAACAAAGAACAGTAATTCCATTAGTTATTGCATAACCTTTCACAATTTTCCAGGGGGCTTGGACTGCAACTCCCATCAGCTCAAGGAGATACGTCCTGTCCAATGGTGAGGGCTCATGGGAACTGAAGTCTAAAATGTTTGGTGATCCCAGGTACATAAAGGCAGATATAGGCTGATGTCAGGGAAACAATGCTCCTTCATATGTTGCAGAAATGCAGTTCCCATCATCCCTGGCCATTGCTATAGTAGCTTGGCCAGATGGGAGTTGAAGTTCAACAACATGTGAAGGGCTACACCTTCCCTAGCCGTGGGGTAAACCTTGTCACCCGGTAACACTTCCTATGTTCCATTTATGTATTCATTAGTGAGGCTGTGACTGAGACAGTTACTAAAAATTGGGAAGAAACTACCATACCTATATAGTATGGAGTTATATGTTCAATAGAATGGCAGGTTGATTTGTTTCCCTCTATAGTTTTCCAAAGGGCAGGCAGTGTTCCCAGCTTGGCATCCTCCAGATGTGTTGGACCACAGCTCCCATCATTCCCAGCAAGCTGGCTGGGGATGATGTGCATTGTCCAAAACATCTGGAAGGTATGAATTCAGGGGTTTCTCTATATCATTATTGTTGTTGGTGATGAGAGTGGGAACAGTGTGGCCTTTCACTGTTTCTGGAAAAGCCAAAGAAACATAGGCCCCATACAGACAGGCCAAAATAAATCTGCTTTGAGTCACTTTGGAGATATGCTGTTTAAATGATGCATGCGTACTAAGAGTCTGGAAGTTGCACCAAAGCTGTGCTCCAGTCCTTAGGCCTGGATCATGGCTTTGGAGTGGCTTCCTGACTCTTAGTATGCATGCATCATTTAAACAGCATACCTCCAAAGTGACCCGAAGCAGATTTATTTTGGCCTGTCTGTATGGGGCCATAGTGAACAAAATATGAAGCAAGTGAGGTTTGTTTGTTTTGTAGTTCTGATAGGCTGCATCCTCCCTGCAAAAATAATCCAGTTTGACACCACTTTAACTGCCATGGCTCAGTGCTTTGGAATTCAGTTGCCATGGCAGTTAAAATGGTGTCAAACTGAATTGTTTCTGCAGTGTGGATGCTGCCAGAGATTTGCTCAAGAAACAGTTTTCTCCTCCTCACCCCTCAGTTGTGCCCATTTAAGGAATTCGGCAAAGATTGCACATCCATTGCCATGGCAACTGTTCCTTCTTTCTCAGCAGGGAAATCAGTTCAATTCTTGCATTTTGCCTTGGCTCAAGCTCTGTAAAGATCTGAGTAGATGGAAAGGGAAGACACTAGGTTTGTGGAGAAGTCAGATTCAAGCTTGGGTTCAGAGAGTTTGTTCATGTTTCTGGCCTTAGCTGCTTCTTCAAATGCCACTGGGTTGAAAAAGAGAAAGAGCTCAGTGCCCATTGCCATGATAGGTTGGTAGTCTCTGATTTTGTAGCAGGGCAAGGCCAGTTCTTTATACCAAAAAAACATGGCTAGAGTAGGCAGGGGCCCAAGGCAAGGGCATCCCTGCAACAACCTGATGCTCCTGACTTGCATTTTTGCTTTCCCCAGAGTACGTCTGGCTGGCATGAAGATATCCCGGCCTTCGGTTTCCATTGGACACTACAAGATGGTGAAGCATAAGGGAGACAGAGGCAATGAGGAGAACCCACACAGGTATTGTAGAATCCTAGAGTTGGAAGAGACCTCAAGTGCCATCTCATACTCCATTCTGCCATGCAGGAATACATAATCGAAGCACTCCCAACATATGGCCTTCCAGTCTCTATTAAAAAACCTTCAAAGGAGACTCCACCACACTCCAAGGGAGGGTCTTCCACTGTTGAACAGCTCTTACTGTCAAGAAGTTCCTCCTAATGTTGAGGTGGAATCTCTTTCTTGTAGCTTGCATCCATTGTTTCGTGTTCTAGTCTCTGGAGCAGCAGAAAACAAGCTTGCTCCACCCTCAGTACGACAGTCTTTAAATATTTAAACAGGGCTATTTAAACATATAACCTCTTAACTTTCTCTTCTCCAGGCTAAAGGAGTTGCAAAAATTCAAAGATATAGATCTAAATAACCAATCCAGTCCCCACCCCAGATATTTTGGCTAGCAACTCTCAGAATTCTTGACCAGGTTGGGCTGATGGGAGAAGAAGTCCAAAACATCTGAAAGACACTAGGATGGTGGAGAAGGCACTTGTGATGGCCAGTGCAATGCTGTCTGGATTACAAGATGATCTTTCAGATTTTCTAAGACAGGAATGGGATGTTTTTGGTTAGCTGCATCCCTCATCCTTAGCCATTGCTTACGAGTGAAGGAGGTTGCAATCCAGCACTTTCTGGATGGTCATGTTTTTAAAAGAGTAGCTTGTAGCTATGGTTCTCTTGCTGTTTTCATTTTTTTGTGCGGCAGTCATTTTTCTTTGATGCTGTTGGTTCCTTGCATACAAGTGACAGCAGCTTTAGGCTATATAGGGTGGAGGTCTTTATTCTCTTTTTTCAGCTGTCTATCTCTCCCTCTCCTTTGTAGGTTTGATCTGCTGATCAGGACACACCGGGCCTGGACTCAGGATGGTATGAATTCCCTCACATACAAACTCCTGTCGAAGGAACTGCTCCCCCTTTACACCAACATCACAGCTGACATTGGCACCAACCCTCGAGTGACCAAGGGTGGGAAGGGTGCCTTGCCCAGCCTCAGAGGGAGGAACTACGGCGGCAGCAACCATGAGTTCCGGCAGGAAATGTTACGCAAGACTCCCTTTGTCAAGCTATCCCAGGCAATGGGTTGGGGCGACGTGCCCTTTGGGACCATCCAGGCGCTGCTGGATCCAGGAAAGAAGGAGCATCTCGCGCCAAATGCGGAGAAAATCCAAACAAGCCTTGCAATAGGGAAAGAGGAGACTGGAGCCCCCAGTGTTGGAACATCAGTCCAGGCTGCAGCCAGCATGGAGGTTCCAAAGCCCACAGCGGAAGGTGGGAAAGAGAAACGGCTCCACAGTGCTGGGTGGGCAAGCTTGGGCTCTTCCCGAAATTTGGCTGAGGGCACTGCCTCGGGCACAACACACTGGGAGGCAATCAGCAATCATACTGGCTGAGAAGGTAGAGACTAAAGAGGGTAGGTCCAAGCACTCTGTAGCAACCGCCCAGCTGCCGTGTCTAGAACCAATTGTAGGAGTTGCACTACTGCTGTGGCCTGGAGGCCTTTACACGCCCTCTCCTTGTGTGTGGTGGGCAGGTTGTGTTTAAGGGCCAGGTTTGCCAAATCTGGCCAACGAAGAGATCCCAAGTGCAGGAGGATGCAACACCTGTGAAACTCTGAGGGAATGTGCTCCCTGTTTTGTTCCCTTGCTGGTGGTCTCCATCTCCTTCATGCAGATGGGAAATCTTGGTCACTGCTCAGAGGTCCGGTGTCCTGCACAGGAATAACCCCTCACAACTTGAATCAGGGTCATATCCCACTAACTGGTATTGGCGGGAATCTCTATATACACTTTTCAAATGGTGATGAAGTTGACTTGAAGTTCACGTGCTGCTGAGTGGAAGAGTGGCTTGAGTTAGATAAATGCCAGTTGCCTTTGGGTAAAGTAGGGGGGACTTCTCCACCTCTACATGAAGGCAGGTCCCACACAATCAAAGGTGGGTAGCTCCTGCAAAGGCCTTGACCTCTTGCAGCCCCAAACTGCAACCTGTCCCCTGCTTCCTCTTGGCTAGTTTAGAAGAGGAGAGAGGTTCTAGACTTGCCCCTGCAGATGCCAAATGTCTTCCGCATGAAGCCTTTCCAAGAGGACCTGAAAAGATTGCCTGGTTTAGCCAGGCTTCAGACTGACCCCTCTTGTTTCTTTTCTAAAATAAGTCTTGGGCCTTAGTTGGGCCCCTGCCACCAACGAGTTGAGAGTAGGCCTGGTTCTTTACTTCATCTCTCTGCTCACACCCAAATTTTTGCAACTGAGTCACACCCAAGATAAGAAATTTTGCACAGAGAAGGTCCCTCAGTTAATTTGATGTCTGTGGAAGAGGGCAAGTCCAAGCTGTTTTCTCAGGCCTACACGATCCAGCCAGTGAGCAACAAACCTAGTGCAATCCAAGTAGTGATTTAGCCAGGTGCACTGGACTCTTATCGGCTGTGCCACTGTCCAATGCCCCTGGCTTCCAGAACTCAATGTGGTTTGAGACTGGAACTTTGTTTTTCTTTTAGAGCCCAGCAAGAAATACTTGCCAAGATTAGCTCTGTTGTGATTCATTTGGGGCATACCTGTGTGTACTTTTTAGCTCTGGAGCAATAAGCTACCCACCTTTGGAAGTTGATCACATAAATGCTGTAAGCGCAGTTCCACACCTGCCACCAAATACTCCAGGGACCGCAACCACACTTCTGGCTGGGAAAGGCCTCCATGGAGCTACTGAATGGTTGGGTTCTTTAGATTCCCATCACTACCACTCCAAAAATGCTGGAAAGTAGAGGCTGTAAACATGGCAGGAATAGATGTAGCTCTATGCTGTTCAATGCCTACCTGCCTTTCAGGACCGCTCTTCTCCCCGTTCCCATTTTTCTTGGGGCTGGCCCCAGCCTGCCCTCCTCTTCACCTCATATGTGCGTCTCACAATCTTTCATTTTCTGACAACGGTGCGTAGCTATTTATTCTATTTATGGAGTTATCTCTCGCTGTAACTGCTGCTGTTCCCTTCCCCCCATTTTTGATAATTGATTTTTTAAAATAATAATAAAAAATATTGTCCATGAATTAAAAAGTAAGTCGTTGTTTTTGGTCACTGTCTTTGCCTCTGGGTACTGCGCTCTTTTCTGAGGCCACAAAGAAAACCGACAAACGTAGTAGCTCTTCTATGTCAGTGTGTTCTAGTGGTTTAGGTTTTGGCCTATGGATCCAGATGGGTTCACTTCCCAGCTCAGCCATGAAACTTACTGTATGACCTGCGGCAACTCACACCCTCTCAGCCTCAGGGAAAGGCAGTGGCAAACCTCTGAACAAGAAAATCCCATGATAGGGTCGCCTTAGGGTTACACAATAACAAAGCAGCTCTTCCAGCAGAGAAAGGAAAGCTTGGGTTCTCCAAGTGTTTTTGACTGCCACTCCCATAGGTCCTTACCCTTGGCCAAGCTGACTAGAGCTTCTGGAAGTGTAAATCTCAAAACAGCCGAGGGATTAAAAGTTCTTCACAGCTTCATGAGAGTATAAGTGGATGCCACCTACCCAACCCACATTGTGGTGGATTTTTAATAGACTAATAATACACCAATGAATTTCATTAATAAGAAAGGGGCATCTCACAGATAATATAACACCTGATCCAGATGAGTATAGTAATGCAATCCCTCCTGAGATCTTCAGCCAAAACAGAGACACAAGTTCCACTAAATAAGCTACAAGTTTATTATAGAGCTTTGTATTTTAAAAATGGAGAATCGTACATAATGGGCCCTTGGTATCCACTGGGATTTGGTCCCAGGACACACACACACACCCCAGAATACCAAAATCAAGTCCCAATAAATATAACGGCGTAGTAAAAAGGAAATCCCAGTATTCTCCTAGGATAGAGTCATGGCAGTTAAAGTAGTGTCAAACTGTTTTAATTCTGCAGTGTAGATACATCCCAGGATGGCCGGACTGATAACTGGAGAAGACTTCTGTACATTTTTTAAAAAGGGTAGAAAGGGAAATTTGGGCAGGTTTTGCTTGTTATCTGGTTGTGTAAATTTACAGCGCTTTATAAATAAAGGTTAATAATAATAATAATAATAATTGTGTGACAAGCAACAACAACTGAAATTCCCTCTTCTACCCAGCCATTTAATCCACAGGAGCCCTCTCCAGTTTTCAGTCTGGCACCCTAACACACAGCAAATCCTGTTTCAGTGTCTCCTTCAATATAAATACATGAAATACAACAACAGGACTGTAAGATCATGTTTCCCCCTCGTCCCAGACACCTTTTTCAGATATCCCACCTGATGAAGAATGAAGATTTCAAAAGTTGGCACACATTTTTTTGGTGCTCTAATAAAAAGGCAACACCACAATACAGATTTTGGATTTTTTCTTATAGCCAACCTCTGCTTTCTTGTATAGCCTCCACCAGGTAACTTCTTAAATGCCGCTGCAATGGGTACGGAGGAGGGAGGCCACAAGTTGAGGCTGTTCTCTCCTAATGCGGTCTTTTTGCCAGTAAGACAAGCCCAGCCTGCCATTCTTAGGAAAGCCCCATCTAGGCGAGGTTCTCTTGCCAGCTGAGGAAGCTCCACAATATGTATTCAGGAGCCTGATTTATTTTGTTCTCTCCCCAAAAACTTACACCATAAGCAAGAGAAAGGGGCCAAAGATATCTCTGCTCCTAGTAGGGACTCCAAAAGTACCTTTTCAACTTTTAAAAACCACACTTCAGAAATAAACCAATATCTTACTGTCTCAGCTTTCTGCAAAGTCAGCAAGCCAGGATTCCAGCCACCTTCAGGCAAAGAAGAGGAACTATTTGGCACAAGAAATCCAAGGATGATCTCTCTCTTTCAAGCTCAACATTGGCCAAGAAGCTTGCCCACCGCAGTCTTAGCACTGGCGATACAGTCATTGACCGAGACACCTTCATAGGAAGCTCCTATCAGGCTCAGAGGTAGTTTCTGCTGCACCAGATAAGTAGCTATATTCTCTACAGAGAAAGGAAGAGACACCAGTTAATCTAGTTCTGAGGGTCAACACTGAAACTCATGATTTATGGCAGCTTATGAGATCACTGGCCATGCTGCCTCGGGGTTCTGGAAGCTGTTGTCCAACTTTTCTCCACTGCAATTTACTGTCACTGCTCAAGGAATAGAAGGCATGCTGATCCAATTTGCAGATGACACCAAATTAGGAGTAGCTAACACCCCAGAGGACAGGATCAAAATTCAAAATGACATGAATAGATTAGAAAGCTGGGCCAAAATTAACAAAATGAACTTCAACAGGGAGAAATATAAGATAATGCACTTAGGTAATGAAATGCGTAGATATAGAATGGGGGACACCTGGCTTAAGGAGACTATGTGTGAAAGGGATCTAGGAGTCCAAGTAGACCACAGGTTGAACATGAGTCAACAGTGTGATGTAGCAGCTAAAAAGGCCAATGCTATTTTAGGCTACATCAATAGATCTAGTGTTTAGATCAAGGGAAGTAATAAAAAATGGTGAAGGATCTAGAAACCATGTTCTACGAGGAGAGACCTAGGAAGCTGGGTATGTTTAGCCTGGAAAAGAGACAATTCAGAGGTGATATGATAGCCCTGTTTAAGTATTTGAAGGGGTCTCACATTGCGGATGGAGCAAGCTTGTTTTCTGCTGCTCCAAAGACTAGAAAATGGAACAATGGATTATTATATAAGCTATACGAAAAGACATTCCACCTTAACATTAGTAGGAACTTTCTGACTATAAGAACTGTTTGACAGTGGAACACACTTCCTCAGGAGTGTACTGAAGTCTCCTGCTTTGGAGGTCTTCAAACAGAGGCTGAGTGGCCATCTGTTGGGGATGCTTTGACTGAGAGTTCCTGCATGACAGAATGGGGTTGGACTGGATGGCTCCTGGGGTCTCTTCCAACTCTATGACTCTGCAATTCTACCTTCTATGATTCAGTGATGGCCTTATAAAAATAAACCAGAATGTTAACAGGAGGAGAAATGATAGCTTGATAGATCCCTCATGACCAGGGACAATCTACCTTGTAATTTTCACTCACTAGGGAACAGAAATGGGGGAAAATATGACTGCAGCCATTCCCTGTTTGTGGAACTTCTAGAGGCATTTGGTTGGATCTTTTTAATGAAATATAGAAAATATAAAATAATCTGATGATTCTGGTTAATAAAGTATTAAATTAAATGGTTTAGAAGGGTCATATTCCCACATTTGATTACTACAATAAAGCCTTATTAAAGAGATAAAAGTAATCCCTATGAAAGTTCTTATTCAGGTTCACATCTTAATAGTCATATGATGCTATATAGTGAATGTTTGATACTTTACATGCAATGCAATGTAATGAAGCTTAAGCTCCCTGAGATTGTGATTCTCCATGAAGGGAAATATATATGATTGTATATCTATATATTTATATATAATAAATACCCCATAATAGTATCCTGGGATTCCAATATTTAAGAATGTTTAAGTATAATGTTGACTTGTCTTATCTGATTGAACCATCATTATGAATTGGGCACTCAGATGACTAGGAGCTGACAATGGTGACCATAGACGGAATTCAGATTAATTGACAACTGTTTCAGTTGCTCTATGTCTGTGCTACAAGTACTCTCCATCTTTCCAAATACTTTATTGTAAAAGGAGGACTAGCAAAAACCTACCTATGTGTTTCCAGTGGCCAAGTACATACTGTGGGATGCAAGCCTGCAAAAATATAAAGGGTCAAAGTATTGGCAAAGTCTTTACTCCAACTGCGGAGGTTCCTAGAAAATGTAGTTAAAAAGACAAATGGCAAAATCTGGAGCTCCTCTATTTTACTGAATTAATTTACTTACAGTAGGCCTTTTTGATCTGAGAATTCCACCAACTGTGGCTCAATCATCCCATATTAGTAAATGGTGGTAACATGAACACAGACACACTGAAGCGTCCACATTCATATGACTGCCATTTCATGTGCAATTTTTTTACTATCCATGCTGGGTCCCGGAACCAAATCCCCATGGATATGGCAGGCCCACTGCATTTTATCGATTATATTTCTATCCTGAGATCTCAAGATCTCTGATCAACTTACAATAACCAATTTAAAATTTAAGGCAATAAAAACAAAGAACAATATAAGTCATGTAAATATTCTAAAGGCACATCCAACGGGGCATAAAGTTAAAAGCTGCAGTTACAACTATTAGTCATTAGGCCCCAAAGGCTTTTATAAAAAGTCAAATTTTAGCTTGGTACCAAAATGTGACCAAATGTTGGGGACAGAGAGACACCCCACAGCAATCTAGTCTTATTTTGTTTCTGTTTTGCTATTCATACATGCTCAGTCATCCTAGCACACATTCTGTTGTTGTTATATGCCTTCAAGTCAACTCCAACAGATGGTAATTGTATCTTAGGGTTTTCTTGGCACTACTGATTTAGAGGAGGTTTGCCATTGTTTTCCGCTTAAGCTAAGAGAGTGTGATTTGCCCAAAGTGACCCAGTGGGTTTCTATAGCTGTCCAGGTCTCCCAAAGCACTAGAGCAGTGGTCCCCAAACTATGACCTTCAAGAGATTTCAGACTTCAGCTCCCAGAAACCTCAGCCATGTTGGCCAATGATCTGGGATGCTGGGAGCTGAAATTCAAAATCCTTAAAGAGCACAGTTTGGGGACCACTGCACTACACCAACACTCAAACCACTATGGTTCTTGGTCTATCCATTTGATTTTAACTTGATAGGGATCGAGACAGCTAGTGTGGTGTAATGGTTTGAACGTTAGACTATGACTGGAGACCAGGGTTCGAACCCCTGGTCATCCACAGAAACCTACTGTGTGACCTCAGGTGAGTCACATACTCTCAGCCGCAGAACAGCCTGCGAACCACCTTATGGCTGTCATAAGTCAGAAACAACTTGAAGGCAGAAAACAACAATAGAGATTGAGAGTCTGGGCCAGGAATTGTAAAACAGCTTGCAAAGCAGAAACAGATCACTATCTTATAGCTTCAGAATACGTACCTTCTGCACCTTGACAATGGCCCGAGAGGGCTCTGCAGATATCCCAAGTTGTTTTTTGACAGCCGCTTCAGCACGCTTCAGCAACACAGTGTGGGAAACTGTGTCAGGGTCACCAAGACCTGGCATGAACCATGCGCCACCCAGCATCACCTGTAAAGCAAAGGAACACATGAAGTAGATGTATATCAGATCGGACAATTGGTCCAACTTGTCCAGTACTGTTTGCTTCAATTGGCAGAATCTCTCTTCAACATTTCAGGCAGTGGGGGGGGGCATGCAAGAGGGTTTTTCCCAGAGCTTGGAAAAGTTATTTATTTGGACTGTATTTCTAAGAATACAGTCTAAGATAAACTCCTTCATAAACCAGCTTTAAAATATGTTAAAAACACAGTGGGCGCTTGGTATCTTCTGTGGATACTAAAATCCAAACAATGGCATAGCGAAAAGGTGTCCCTTACATACATACATACATTCACAAAATCAAGGTGTGCTTTTTGGAATGTATACACAGTCAGCTCATACAGTTCGATAATCTTTCTCTCTTGAGCTATGCTCAGATTCAATGCCTTGTTTGTAACCTCAACTCCTATTTTCTCAAATGAAGCCGTTAATTTATCATCCAGAGGCTTCAGTTCAGCTGTTATATCAGCTTCAAGTTAAGATCGGCTTTGAACTTCTAAATAATTCTTTTTGACAGATCCTAAATACACTGCAGAAATAATCTAGTTTGAGATCGCTTCAACTGCCCTGGCTCAATGCTAGCGAATTCTGAGCACTGTAGTTTTGTGAAACATTTAGCCTTCTCTGTTAGAGAGCTCTGGTGCTACAATAAACTACAATTCCCAGGGTTCTCTATCACTGAGCCAGGGCAGTTAAAGCAGTCTCAAACGGGATTATTTCTGCAGTGTTTTTGGACCATAGTCTTCTAAACAGTTGCTATCTTTACCAGCTTTTGAAGGTTCAGGTGTTTGAATGCCATCTTAATAAGTTCTTCTTCCTCAACCATTTGCATAGATTCCATGTTCTGTTTTGTTTTGATGAAAAATAGGTTTTTATCTCAGTCCTGAGTGGATTATGTTGCCTGCCCCATTCTAATCACTAGCAATATTTCCCCCCTATGCTTACCAATGTTTTAACAGCTGATTTCATCTTTTACATACAGGTAGATGAAGAACAAAGCAATTAACCAGCCACCTTGCTTAGTGCTTGGCCACCTTGCTTCCCAATATTTAGGTCTCTTTGGAGATTCCAAATGTGCCTATGGGGCTTATATTTACTTCAAAATCCTACAAGAGGTGGTTAGGTGAACACCAAAGAATATAGCCCTTTCCCTTCCCGGAAACCAGTTCTTACTGTCAGGCGAACAGCAGACCCACTGGATCCGTCCTGTTCAGGAAACGCAACTGAGTCATAAACAATGCCAAGTACAGAGTTGTCCTCAAAAGATGGTACCAGGTGCCCGAAACCCTAGAACAAAGGAAATCAAAAGTACACAACAGACTCAGTTGGTGGTGTTCATACCTGTTTAGCTGTAAAGGTTCTGGAAGAACTAGCCATGCCTTGAAAACAATAGTAAGAAATAATTCCTTACTGGTAAAGCTAGTTTGAGAGAGCCAGCATAATGGTTTGAGCATTGGACTATGACTCTGATCAGATTTCAAATCCCTACTCAGCCATTGAAAACCACTGGGTGACTTTGGTCAAGTCACACTTTTGGAGCCTCAGAGAAAGGCAAAAGCAAACCCTTCCTGAACAAATCTTGCCAAAAAAACCTCTGCGACCGGTTTCCCTTTGGGTCACCACAAGTCAGTTATGACAGGAAGGTACACACCAGCAAAATGCTTGTTTGCAATAATTAAGGTGACACTAAGCTATATTATGAGGGATGGCGGATACCTTTTACTGGGTAGCTCTTTTTGGTTATTGTTCTAATTCCAGGGGTATGGCATCACTAAATGGTGGAGAAGGTCGAAGTGCTGGCTCATACGTCTGCTTCATGCTCTATCATGAGAAGGTTAAGGTGGACAGAAGCAGAGTCTGTTTTTTATTGTCAGCCAGCCATTGTCAGTATTCAGATATTTTTAAAAGAGTAACTTATAAGGAATTTTTTAAAAGTTAGTTTTAAGAAATGAGAATAACTACTTCTAAAACCTTTCAACTATATACTGTAACTGTGACTAATTAGTTTCAAAAGTAACTCTCCGAGTTTTCAAAACCTGGTAGAAAAGACAGATTGGGAAGCCCTCCAGATAATAGATTGCAACTCCCATGAGCCTTGTTTGCAAGGTAAGCCTGAGAGTGAAAGCAGCCCAACAATTTAATCAGGAGCTTTGTTTTTTGATATCAGCTGCTTCTTTTAAACCTCTCTTTTCTCACCAATGTTCTAAACTAAGATCTCTTCTATCCTCCTCCATGCTGCGTACATTAACCCCTCTCAGCCAGATATAATTTTTTAATAATTATATTATATTATATTTATTTTATTTACACTCATCCCACCACATTCACTGGGGTCAGGGGCACAGGAACCCGGTGAATGTGACAAAAACACAAATAACAAAAACACTATGTTTTTACCTAGGAGAACACCACTCTAGGAATCTTTGGGTCCTCCAGGGCAACTCTCTGCTCAACATCTGCCAGACACTGACCACAGAATTGTGTAACAAAATGCCTAGTGGAAGTGTTCTCTCTAGGAATCTCTAGGTCCTTCAGTGTGACTTTTGGTTAACGTTGACCATAGAGTTGCGCCAGAAGAGCTCTAAATGCTTAGTGGAGTGTTCTCTCTAGGAATCTCTAGGTCCCTCAGTGTGACTTTTGGTTCAAGTTGACCACAGAGTCGCACTGGAGGACCTAGATATTCTTAGAGAGAACATATTAATAACATCCATGAATAATCAAATCTGCAAAAGTCAAATCTGCAAATGTGGAGGAATGAGTATATATTTTATTTTATCATTTTTGTAATGCTATCTTTTATTATTTTATTTATATCCTACTTTTCTGCTTATGCAGGACCAGGGTGACATACAGCATTATTAAAACAATATTTTAAAAAAGCCATTCCTCTGAAACTAAAAAGCACACATTAGTTTCAGATCCTTAACCTTGGAGATGACAGAACAAGGGGGCCTTAACTGAGAAAAGCAATTCTGATTCTTTATTTGTAACTCTGTTTTAAAGAATGTCAAATAAATTTTATTTTTTAAAATGCACTGAAAAATAAAAACAGCATGTTAGCCTATTCCAAAAGGCTGGAACTACGCTGGATAAAATCCTGTCTCAAGCCCCTGTCCGTCTATCTGGGGGTCAACCAGTCCAGAGATCCCATTAAAGCAGCAATCGTCTTTTCCATGGCAAAGCTCTAGTGCCTTTAGCAACTGAGCAACAGACAGAAACCCAACATATCAGGCCTCCTACCCTTTTGAAGCACAACGAAATTGGCAGAAACACCATGCTTTTTCTCCTTCACCTTTTATTACTTCTTGCCTATTGCTGGCTACCTTGTGTTTGGTGCAGAACAGGGGAATGTTTCATTTGTGGACTCAGAATCATCTCTGCTGGAGCAGAAAGCCTTAGGGCAGTTTCTTACCGTAACAGGGAGCACCACATTTTCATATTGCAGGTTGACTACTGCTACAGAAACAGCTTGGATGCTTAGCAGCTCACGCGCAAGTGGCTCAGCCCAGGTGGGAAGTAACACAGCAAGCTCTGAAAGCAGAAATGGGAGGGAAATGCAGATGAGGCTGATGAATCCTTGAGGGATATTTTAGGGCCTGCACAATCATTCCCACCTGGCCATCTCTTTTTTTAATTTAATATTCTTAAAATTATACCATACATAACATGCATACAAATATACATACATACATATATATAATTCTTACTTTCTTACATTCTAATACATTATATCTTAATATCTTTAATATACCACCTCAGTGCCCCCTTCCCCAGAGCCATTCCTATCCTTATATTCCACCCAAAATTTCAGCTCCTCTCATGAAGGTAATTTCCCGTCTTCTTTTCTCAGTGTTTTTTCAATAAAAAAATCCATATTTCATCAAAGTCATTTCTTTTCCACAGTCCTTTTTTCACTTTCAATATACATGTTAATTTGTCATTAATTGTTAATTTCCATACTTCTTTATATCATTCCTCCAATTCTACATTTATTTTTGTTTTCCAGTATCTTGCTATGATTCTTCTCACTGCTGTAAACAAATTTGTTACCAAATCTTTTTCCTCTTTTTCCCATTCCCCACCATTAAGGGGGTCTGGAAACCATGCCCTATGAGGAACGACTGAGGGAGCTGGGTATGTTTAGCCTGGAGAAAAGAAGGTTAAGAGGTGATATGATAGCCCTGTTTAAATATGTGAAGGGATGTCATATTGAGGAGGGAGCAAGATTGTTTTCTGCTGTTCCAGAGACTAGAAGACAGAACAATGGATGCAAGCTCCAGGAAAAGAGATTCCAACTCAACATTAGGAGGAACTTCCTGGCAGTAAGGGCTGTTGGACAGTGGAACACACTCCTTCCTCGGAGTGTAGTGGAGTCTCCTTCCTTGCAGGTCTTCAAACGGAGGCTGGATGGCCACCTGTCAGGGATGCTTTGGTTTGGATTTCCTGCATGGCAGGGGGTTGGACTGGATGGCCCTTGCGGTCTCTTCCAACTCTATGATTCTATGATAACAAAACTATATTTGTTTTTCTATCTAATTTTATATTTTGATATTTCTAATATCAAATAATAATTTTATATTTTGATATTTCTAATATCACTTTCCCCCCAATTTTTTGTACATATTTACATTGCCACCACATATGGATATATGACCCCAGTTCTTGACAACCCCCACCAGGCCATCTCTAATTTCACTCATAATAACCATATAGGACAAAAACAAAATACTGCAATATGGGAGTGCTCCAAGTCCTGCTTTAGAGTCTAGCCTGCCTGCCATGCCCTTTTCCGTAATATTCCATTTTATTCTGGACTTTGGGATCATAGACTGAATACTCCTAAAATCAGACCATGTGCTTTCTGTGGTGAGACTTCATACATGTATGGAACTTGGTACAGAGGTCTAAGAATTCAGGTTCGTAGTCCTTAGACGCCACAACTAAAAGTGAACATATCATGCCAGCTAACTCTCGGTAGAAGGCTGGTAGTCTTCCTCTGATAGAAGTGGTGGTGTAACTATACCTTTACTCAACTGAAATTTCTGACTCCTCTTACCTCTGGCTGGCAAAGCACTGATCACATGATCTGCCTCCACACTGCCATCTTCCAGCATTATCTAAGAAAGAAAAGAATAACTAGTGTTAGCCATGCTCCTCTCAGGCACAAGAGAAACTAAGGTCTTAACTTCTTTCTCGGATCACAGTGAAGGTCTGCTGAGCCCAACTATGGCCAGTTCTCATAGAAGGGAGAGCAGCTTGTGTATCATTTCAGGCTGTTCATATGACTACTTCTCTCTACTAAACATAGAAATCAAGTGAGCCTTCACCCAGACATGTTAGATTTCCATTTGTAGAAATTTTATATTTTATACATGATAGCATTAATTCATTAATGAAATATATGATAACATTAAATCCTATCATTGTCCACCTGAACCCTAAAGCATTACAGGCCATAGTCAAATTCTATAAGAGGGCACAGACTAAATGTTCACTTGGCTCTCTCAAACAAGACATTCAACCTTACACAAATTTCCATCTCCCAGATCCAGATTCATATAATTAATCCTCTTTTCTTCTTTTTGAAGTGTCCTCACTTCTGGGATTTTTTGGCCTCAGCTTTTCAAAAAGAAGCAAATCAAAGTTCCAGGGCATTTACTCAGACTTATAGCAAACATTACCTTCCCTTCAAATGATTTCTTGGCTTTTTTGTATTATTTAATTGCTGTTTAAATCATTTTTTATAAACATGAACACAATCATAAATATATTTTATAGCTATATAATAATATAGCTATAGCCATAATAAACATGCCAAAACAGAAAAATAAGCATACACTGACTCCCCCCAAACTGGTGGGTATATACCATTATTACTCTACTGCCTTATATATAATATATTTTAGCCTCTACAATATTTCCAATTCTGTTTATTTTACAAAACCTAAAACTGATTCATATCCCCAATGTCACTTCAATTATGTAATAAAAAACTCAATCTTTCTTAAAACTATTCAAAGATTTTTCTTTGATCAGCAATGCCACTTTATCATTTTCAGCAAATTCAATCCTCTTCATTAGCCAATCCTCTTTGTTGTTTTGTCAGTGTCCTTCCATCTCTGGGCATATATTATTCTCGCTGCTGTAATCATATATTGCAATATTTTTTCCATTATTGAAATGCTTTAAAACAATGTATGACCCCTGGGAAATTCATTTTGTGAGCAACTCAAAAATACAGATTTTTATTATTAATAATAATGTACAGTGCACCCATGTCATACATGGGTGTGCCATAAATGGCTTTCAACTTACACTGAAGCTGTGCACTGGAATAGGTAGTGGTGTGCGTGCTGTGTGCATGAGCTCCATTGTTTTCAATGGAGCTCGAGTATATGCGGTATTTCCCTTATGCAGGGGGGGGGAGGTCTGGAATGGATCCCCCACATAAGGGAAGGCCCCACTGTATTTTACATGGCTTCACAAAAATTTTGTGAGGTAGGCTAGACCAAGTGAGCTTCATGGTTGAGTACAGTTTGAACCTGGCCCTCACCAATGCTAGCCCAACTCCAGCACTCCAAGAAAGCCTTCCTCAGTACTATCAATTCAACCATTCCTACTCAGCAGGCCCACTGCTTGCAGCTGTCTTACCCGCCAGGAGCCAGATGCTGATCTCTCCAGCTGTTTGACAGGGCTGTCACAGTGGATCTCCACCCCGCGCTGCTTCAAGAAATCCTCCAAAGCTTCAGGGAGGGATTGCATCCCACCACGCAGGGACCACTGGCTCCAGCGCCCCTCCTGGGCCCTGCGGATCAGTGCAGAATCCAAGGGGATGCTTTTTCCTAGCATGAAAACAGTTGAGAGAGAAGTGCTGAATAACCTCTCTCCTTCTTCTACAGCTGATAGCAGATTATTCTATTACATCTTTTCTTTATTGGATTCCTTTCTCTCTCTGTAGCAGGTAAGTCTCTAGTTTGCATCTCTTGGCTGACAGAGATTGGCTAGCTCTTGCCAGGCTTTCTCAGATCTTCTCTTCACATATTATACTAAATCATCCTTGAGCTTTACTGGCAATGATTCTTACTAGGTTTTCAACATGATTTTTTCTAAACTACCTAGATATACCAAGGGCTGAATCTGGAGGAAAAAAAAGCAGGAACAGCTCCATCATGCCTATATGAAACATAAATGAGTCTTCTTTAGACATTAGGCCAAGAACCAGATGAAAGGCCCTCAACTGCCACTTTCCTTTCAAATTTTTTTAATTAAGTGTTAGAGCCCAAACAAGACCTGACCACTTTGATAAAATGATGGGAGTTGGATCTCACTATTATCTCCTGTTTTCCTTTCCGGCCTCACCTCCACCAAGAACCATGCCCATGATGACAGAACGGTGCGTCTGCTCAGCCTGGAACAGCGCTGGGAAGCAGGAGCGCATACTCAACGTCCGGCAGTCTCCAGCAAACACACCTCGGCAGAGACTGTCAATCACGATGTCAGCTAGCTATGGAAATCAAGAACACAGTGCTCAAGCATATGAAATAGCAGTTCCAAGGAGAGTTGGGCAATGTCACTTTTTGAATTATCGCTCCCAGCTTCTCTAGTTAGCATGGCAGCTGGAGACACTGGAAGTTGTAGTCTACAACTAAAACTTCGTTTAACTCTGGCACCCAATTAACCAACCATGATGCTAGGGCGAGCACATGGCATTTCACTTTTACAATGGACCATAGCCCTGCCTTTTCATGAATGTTTTTAACCCCTGAAATGGTTTGTCCTGACTGCTACCAAGGAGGAGAGGCGTTCTGTGAGATAACAGGGTGGAGCAGTGTGCTTTCACTTCTGGCCAATGTGGGGAGCTGATAAAGGCAGACAACCATGTCCCACCCTTGACTTGCTTTTCCAGTTCCACAGCTTCTGGAAAAATAATGCCAGGAAAATATAAACTGCTCAGCCTTCTAGCTTCCTCACATTAATTAAAGTATTTGGAGAGGAGGGATTCATCCTCACCTGCCTGCTTCTATGATACTAGCAGTCACTCAGTAGAAAGAAAATCAGACAAAATAGTTCTGTTCTTGTGAAGAAGATCTTAATACTGTATACCCAAAAAGCTACATTCTAAGCTGCCTTCAGTGGTACAGGAATAAGTGTTGGGGAGAATAACTGAGGCAGAAGAGAACAGTTTCTGAAATTATCTCTTCCTATTATTGCGATTTCTTGCTTAAGGAAAAAATGTTACCAGATTTATTCCCTGATCTAGCCCTGCCTTTAACTACAGGCTGGCACACAGAAATGAAGATCTTCTGCAAAGTACCAGGCAGCTACTAAAAGGCAGAGGAACAAGGCCTGAATCAAAGGTCAATTTTCTCTTTAAGACAGGAGGAGGCAATGCTTTTTTAAAGCATCTATAGGACAGTTAGGAAGTAGTACGTAAGTACCTCCTGGCCAAAGCGACGCCTCACGAAAGCATGGATGGTCTCATCTGGTTCAGAGCCACGAGAAGCTACTAGCTCTTTCAGACCACTCCAGACCAGAGGACGGGTGAAAGGAGGCACAGTCCGGAAAACGGCACTGGACACCCACCCACCCCAAAAAGAAAACAAAAGATATTATCAGTGTTAAGAGTACAAAGAAGAGTTTCCTCACATTCCAAAGTCATCTCCAGGGTTTCAAGGAAAGTAACATACCCAATACTTGACGGGAGTTTATGCAAGTCCCCTTGAACATAGAGGTAGCGGTTTTTGGACGCTGGGTGGCTGCCAGGGACAGGAAGAACCTCCGCTTCAAGTCCAAGTTCAGAGACCTGGGGATAAATTGCAATCCCAGAATGTTTCACCAAATTGCAGACTGTAGTCTTTAACTTACATCAACCATTTATTACAGTATGTTGAAAGATTTTGTAGCACCTTTGAGACTAACTGAAATAAAGAAGTTATTTCAGTTAGTCTCAAAGGTATTTTAAAAATCTCTACATACTGATTCTATAGACTAACACAGCTATATCTTTGAATTCTACCATTTATTATAGTAACAATAATGTTAGTTTGTGTCACCCTTCTTTATCCCTGCTAGCAATGCAGAAATGATGAAACCTACAGAATTTTAGAACTACATGAAGAATAATTTAAAAAGCAGAATAAAACAAAAGTGAAAAGAAGAAACAGTGGATAGTGGATTGTCAGGCCTAGAACTAAGCACCCACAGCAACCCAGTTAAAGTTACAGTTGGAGCAGAAAAAGCAAGAATGAAAGCAAGTCGCAATTAGTAGAACACTATTTCAAAATGCCTTTTACTGAAGTGCTACAGAAGTGAGGATCTTTTTTGTTGCAAAAGCGTAAGTCACAAAGTCAGAGCAAATCAAATCACATTTTGCCATGATCTAACTCAGGCCCCATACAGACAGGCCAAAATAAAGCTGCTTCGGGTCACTTTGGGGGTTTGCTGTTTAAATGAAGAACTGGAGCGCAGCTTTGGCACAGCTTCCGGACTCTTAGACACATGCATAATTTAAACAGCATACCTCCAAAGTGACCTGAAGCAGCTTTATTTTGGCAATCTGTATGGAGCCTCAGTTATCACAGCTGGGTGGTTCTGACCAAATGTGGTCCAAAACACACTGCAGAAAAAAATCAAGTTTGAGACTGCTTTAACTGCCCTGGCTCAATGCTAGGGAATTCTAGAAATTGTAGTTTTGTGAGACATTAAGCCTTCTCTTTCAGAGAGCTTTGGTGCCACAGTAAACTACAGTTCCCAGGATTTCCTAACACTGAGCCAGGGCAGTTAAAGTGGTTTCAAACTAGATTCTTTCTCCAGTGTGTTTTGGACCTGTCTCTCCATTTCTTGCCTGATCTTCCATATCCCTAACATACCATAAGAAGGGTGTTCTTTCCCACAGCGCCAGTAGGCCGGATCCCTCTAGGGCCATGTTCAAACACAGCTCCATCTTGCATACGTGTGGAACTGATCCAGCCTCCCAAGTGGCTGCTGCTTTCCAGAAGGATGACCTGAAAGGTGAAGAGGAGTGAATGTGATCCAACAGGATCTAGACAGATCTTTTTGCCAGTTGACTTTCAGCATAATTATTTATTTAATTCCCTCTATCTCAAGTTAAATGGTGGCAAGTTGTGTTGGTCATAAGATCAAAATGGGACCATCATCAATAGAAAGATAAAAGTAACCCCCTGAAGCCAAAGGTTTGCAATATTTAGTTGACTCCTAGGTTAACGTCTATTGTAAAAAAGCCCTCTCCTTGGACTAAAATGGTCAGTGAGCAGGGGCACCATAGTAATATTATCCCCATGCCAGAAATTTTGAAGTATGGGACAAACAGAGTGTGTTGTATTTCCCTGAAGAAAAAAATAGGTTTCAGAAAATTGAAAAAATGCAGTACTAGCTCTCTTTGCAGACTGAATGTCACTTAGTTATTTAACATACAATGTGTTATACAATCCTCCCTACATTCTCACAGTCTTCGGATGTGCGTCCCTCGCTTATGTGCGAGGGACGAACAGAGAGAGAATGAATGGGGTGCGCGCCCTTGCACACCCGTGCCTATGTTCAAGCCAATGGGGCTCGAAGATAGGCGAAACTCTGTTTCGCAAGGGGGTCCAGAACAGATCCCCCGTGAAAAAGGAGGGGCAACTGTATATAATTTGGCTAGGCATAGAAGTGTCTTTCTTGATACATTAAAGTACATTTTCTGTAATTAGAAATTGAATTTACTTTTTAAAATTTATTAAACATCCAAGTCCAAGTGTTTTTGTTAAGGGGGGGGGGGACTTCCAGCCATCTCTCATTCATGTATTTTCTCAGCCCACAATCATATGCTAAGTATTTTGCCATTCCCCCCTTTAACCCTTTAACTCCCCTTTTCTCTTCTTCTCCTTTCTTTTGTATTCCAATTGGGGGGAAAAGAAACAAACTAACAACAACAACGGAAACTAAAAACTTCAAATAATTAACCAGAGAAGATATTCAAGAATACCTAGCTCTCAGAAGCAAAAAGTCAGCTTGAGCTGGACCCTTCATATTGCTCTGTTTTGAAATGGTGATGGGTCTAGAAACCATGCCCTATGAGAAGAGACTTAAGGAGCTGGGGATGTTTAGCCTGGAGAAGAGACGGTTAAGATGTGATATGATAGCCTTGTTTAAAGGGATGTCATATTGAGGAGGGAGCTAGCTTGTTTTCTGCTGCTCCAGAGAATAGGATTCGGAGCAATGGATTCAAACTAGAGGAAAAGAGATTCCACCTCAACATTAGGAGGAACCACCTGACAGTAAGAGCTGTCTGACAGTGGATTGCACTCCCTCGAAGTGTACTGAAGTCTCCTTCTCTGGAGGTTTTTAAACAGAGGCTAGATGGCCATCTGTCAGGAGTGCTTTGATTGTGAGTTCCTGCATGGCAGGATGGGGTTAGACTGGATGGCCCTTGTGGTCTCTTCCAACTCTATGGTTCTATGAAATCCATGCTGCTTCTAACCCACTGCTGTTATGATTTTGTGACATGTTGCAATTGTACAATCACACAGAACCAGTCATATTGAACTGGCCATAGCAGTCATGGCTTTGCTCCATTTTTACACTCTGTAGCAAGTGTGATCCACGGATGGGGAAACACTCACCTTGGGTGCCTGGGGGTTTCTGGAGATGTAGTAGCAGGCAGCAAGACCACTCACCCCACCGCCAAGGACAGCCACGGTCCGTTGCATGAGAAATCTTGGGCACGGAAGGGAGAAGCTACACAGGAACTCGGAAACTGGTCACCCACCTGTTCTGTATCCCTAAAAACCAAACATAAAACAATAATGATGATGATGTGTAAACACCTTCTGCAAATCTCACATCTGGTTTAGATGGTAGATCTCTCCCTATGATGCAACAGTGTGGTGCAGCAGATGGCAGATTCTCTCCTTAATTCTGATTCCCTGGATAATACAGTCAGCCCTCCGCATTTGCAGTTTTTACTTTTGCGGTTTAGATTATTTGTGGATTAGGTCAATATGTTCTCTCTAGGAATCCCTAAGTCCTCCTGAGAAAGGATTTAGAGACAATTATAGAAAACACTTCTCTGGGCATCTGTAGGTCCTCCAGAATGATTCTATGGTCAACTTTGGGCAGATGTTGACCATACAGTCGCACTGGAGGACCTAGAGTTTCCTAGAAAGGTATTCCCTTAGGTAAAAAGAATAGTGTTTATGTGTGTGTTTTTCCCCACTTTCACAGGGGTCCTGTGCCCCTAACCCCAGTGAATGTGGAGGGACCACTCCATAGAATGGTAAGTTGGAAGCAGAGTGACCAGATGTCCTCCTTTTCCAGGTCATGTCCCACATTTCAACCTTCTGTCCAGGAGAAAGTCCAAAGTGTCCTCCAGTTTGAGCCTAAGCCTTCATATCTCTAAGCATGACTAAGAAGCCCACTGAATAACATCACACTGGATGTTCCCATTGAAGAAATGTGTCCATTTGGCAGCCTAATCTTGCTGTAAATGGGGGAAGAGGATGGATCCTTCTAAAATTCTGTTTTCCCAGGAGCAGACAAGACTTGCACCCAGAGCTTGGGGCACAATTGTTTCTCAGAGAGGAAAAGGATGGCAAACATGTTAAGCAATGGGCTGCTTGAGGACACAATGCAAACATGGAAGGTCTTTCCCCTTAATTTCAACACAATGGAGACACAAAAGGAATAATTTCAATGTAGATTCAGCCCAGGATTTGTTGTTGGTGAAATGCCATTTTAAGCATTTGTCTTGCTCAGGGTTCTATAAGAATTTTGCAACCCAACAAGGCATTTTAACAAACAAAATATGGTTGAAGACATGATAAAATCCAGTATATGTAATATACAGTGGTCCCTCCACATTCGCTGGGGCTACTAGGGCTGAGGGACTCCAGTGAATGTAGAAATGGAAAGAACACTGGAGGAGTCACACTCTCTCAGCCTCAAGGGAAGGGCATGGCAAGCCACCTCTGAACAAATCTTGCCAAGAAAACCCCAGGATAGGTTTGCCTTACAGGGCTGGGAAGA
The DNA here is from genome assembly GCF_019175285.1 of Sceloporus undulatus. Taxonomy (NCBI): domain Eukaryota; kingdom Metazoa; phylum Chordata; class Lepidosauria; order Squamata; family Phrynosomatidae; genus Sceloporus; species Sceloporus undulatus. The sequence continues at coordinate 33,502,599 of NC_056530.1, read as the reverse complement.
ACCAGAAGGCCCAGAGCAACAACCTGGGCAAGTCACACTCTCTCAGCCTCAGAGGGCAGCCCCATGGCAAACCCTTTCTCAAGACACTGGCCAAGAAAACCCTGGGACAGGTTCGCCTCTCTGGGTGGCCAGAAGTCAGAAACAACAACAACAACACGCCCCTCCCTAAACTACAATTCCCATGATTCCAAAGGAGGCAGCCATAGCAGTTCCAGTAGAACAACTGCACTGTAAGAGTGCAATGTGGTACGGTCCTAATAGAAACCTCCCCCCCGCTATTTGGTTTCGTCCTCCTCTATCTCTTCCCTCTTATTGCAGTGGTCTAGCGAGAGAAGGCGCATGCGCGCGAGCACACCTTCACCTGAAGCGGATACCCTCCAGAGTTTCATTCCAACGCCTTCCCTCTTGGCCTGCGCCGCCTCCCCTTCTGCACCTGCCGCCCTCACGCCTCATCATCGCAGACATTTTGACTCCGCCCACTTCTTCTGCCATTGGCTACCTTAGAGGATGACGTAGGGCTCATGGGCTGGACGAGATGCCTCCAACCAAAAGTCGAGGCGGAGAGGGAAGGGCTTAGCGGGCATTAGGCCACGCCTCCCTCAGGCAAGACAGGCGATGGGTAGTGGGCGGGGCTTAGCCCCGCCCAACAGGCTTTTGAAAAATAACGGCTTCACCTCAGAGTGACTCTTTCTTTCTCTGAGTCTTTCCAAAGTGCTTTGAGAAGATCTCTTTGACCATTTGATCAAAGGAGGAGATGCCTGGCTTAACAGGGCTCCATGTGAAAGGGAACTAGGAGTCCCAGTAGGCCATGAGTAGAACATGAGTCAACAGTGTGATGCAGCAGCTAAAAAGGCCAATGCGATTCTAGCATCAATAAAAGTATAGTTTGTATCCATGGCTCTGAATCCAATTCTCTGGAGCATCAGGAAACAAGCTGCTTAATGACATTCCTTTGAGTATTTAAACAGGGCTATCATATCCCCTCTTAACCTTCTCTTCTCCAGGATAAACATCCCTAGTTACCCAAGTTGTTCCTCATAGGGCTTCATGGTTTCCAGACCCTTCACCATTTTGGTTGCCCTCCTTTGGACACATGGCTCCAGTTCCTCATGCTATGTCTACCACATTTCCTTCATCTACAAAGATGGTAATTTTATCAAGAGATCAAATTAGTCTGGCATGACTCAGAATCATAGAACTGGAAGAGACCCCAAGGAGGGCCATCCAGTCCAACCCCATTCTGCCATGCAGGAACTCTCAATCAAAGCATCCCCATTGACAGATGGCCATCCAGCCACTGTTTAAAGACCTCCACAGAAGGAGACTCCACCACAGTCTCTGAGGAAGGAGTGTCTTCCACAGTCAAACAGCTCTCCAAATGTTGTTCTGGGTCCTGTTCTCTGGAGCAACAGAAAACAAGCTTGCTCCCTCCTCAATAGGACATCCCTTCAAATATTTAAACAGATACCGATCCCAAGCTACCCAGCAACAAAAGACAAGAAAAAAGTCATTTTTTTAGTAAATTTATTCACAAAAAAGTTTAATCTCTTCATTTTTCTATCTTTATATACAAACCCATTGTTATGTACAAAGTCACACAGCTGTTAAAATGAGTAGTGGACATAATTTCACCTGAGGGGTTGGGGGATGAAGAGGTGGATGGAAGGATGGATGGAGGGACGAGGGAGGCCCTGCTTGTCACCCACACAAGCTCCCCCCCCCCCCCCACATTCTCTGTGTCCAGCTTCCCCCACAGCCTCAGTCCTTCCAGGGGACAAGCGTCATTCTCCAGTCTTGCCTTAAGACCTGGTGAACGTCTAAAACCCCCAACTTGGTACGAAGGGACAGGCAGATGCCCCGGGTTGCTCTTAGAAACAAACTCCACACAGTGTTGCTTGTCTGTTTTATTATTGTTTTGTCGATGTCTTCTGTAGTTTTAAGAAAACCCGAGCGCCAGTCTCTGAGGTAAAAGGGGCAGCTGGCCAAAGCGCTGGGTCTGGTATTTTTACTGCTTCTTCCAATGCATGTCATCCAGCTCATAAAAAAGGACATATCCTTCACTTGATGGGACCTGGTTCTCACTGATCGGAGAGACGCTGTCAAAGAGAGAAGATGGAAACACATTATTCCTTAATCCATCAACTTCTCTATCTTCTTTCACCAACCTAACCTTTTCTTCTCTTTCTATCCTCTTCTCTACACTTCCCACTTCTCTATCCATCTTCTCAGCTTTCCTCTTCCTTCCCATTCCGTCTTTCTCCACTTACACTTACATTCTACTACCTACTTATATCCTTCTCTTGATATTAACCTTCCATTTACTAATTTCTACTTTACCCCCTGCACCATCCATTCAGCCATATGCTTCCTACCTTCTCATTTATCAATCTTAATTTACACCTTTCTTATAATTCCTAATATCCGTTTCTATCTAATTGTTTATATATCTCTAACATTGCTTGGTTTTGTCACCTTTGCTACTTTCTTCTAAATTCATCCAAATTCTTCTGTGTCGTACGATTCTTATCCTCCTATAATCATATCACATTTATTATCTTGTCTCTTTTTATCCATTTAGATCAATGGTCCCCAAACTGTGCTCTTTAACAGATTTTGGTCTTAAACTCCCAGAAACCTCAGCCATGTTGGCCAATAATCTGGGATTCTGAGAGTTGAAGTTCCAAATCCCTTAAATCCTCTGGCCTGCGAGGGAGTGAACAGGCAGGTCCAGCTCCATCAGGGCTAGCCTGAAGATAGCCCTCCCTCCATGATAACTGTCATCCTTTGGCCTGTGAGGGAGTGAACAGGCAGGCCCAGCTCCATCAGGGCTAGCCTGAAGATAGAGAGCCCTCCCTCCATGATAACTGTCATCCTTTGGCCTGTGAGGGAGTGAACAGGGAGGCCCAGCTCCATCAGAGCTAGCCTGAAGAAAGAGAGCCCTCCATGATAACTGTCATCCTTTGGCCTGTGAAAGAGTGAACAGGCAGGCCCAGCTCCCCCAGGGCTAGCCTGAAGAAAGAGAGCCCTCCATGATAACTGTCATCCTTCAGCCTGTGAAGGAGTGAACAGGCAGGCCCAGCTCCATCAGGGCTAGCCTGAAGAAGAAGAGCCCTCTCTCCAGCCCATCTGCCTTGGTCCAGGCCTCAGACGGAGAGAAGAACCACTGGACCTCATCCTCTTTCCCACCACCATTCCTTTCTCCTTTTGTGTCATGTCTTTTAGATCGTAAGCCTGAGGGCAGGGACCCATCTAATTAAAAATAATAATTGTAAGCTGCTCTGATAGCCATTAGGGCTGAAGGGCGGGGTATAAATACCATAATAAATAAATAAATAAATAAATAAAGAGCAGTTAGGGGACCACTGATTTAGCTCAATGTTTCCCAAACTTTAGTTCTCCAGGTGTTTTGGACTTCAGTTCCCAGAAGCCCTATCTAGTGTGAGCAACAATCAAGAATTCTGGGAGCTGAAGTCTAAAACATCTAGAGGACCAAAGTTTGGGAAGACAGCTGCTCTGAATATAGAAAAGCACCTGTCGAGTTAAACATTTTATCATAACCCAACAAGATGCATCCATGGATTTAAAATCTCAATTAAAACATGGACAGAACTAACATAATCATGGGTGCAAGAAAACATCACAGCACTGATGAAAAGATCTAGTGAGAGGTTTAAAGGAGCATCTCTTTCTGAGCGTCTCTGTCGAGAGATCTTGATATACTGACAATGTAGTCTTTGTATTTTAGGTCAGGGATTGAGCTGAGTTTAGCCAAGGTTAAGGCTTTGAGGGGATAGTGCAAGAGGATAGCTCTTGGCATTTTTTCTTAAGGATTGTGGTGCAATTGCTGATCTGTGAGTATGCTCAATGTCAGATTTCTCTAAGGCTAACTCCAAGCAATTAATCCAGTTTAGCAAGAAGTATGCTAAATCTCCTTATTCCATACCCTCTGGGACTCCCTGCAGCATATGTTAAGATGTCTTCCCCAATCTTCTAAATCCTTGAAAGTCTCTGTTTGTTCACACCACAGTTTCATGAAATGCAGAATTACTGAGCAGGGGATTCTGTTTCTGGTCCACCTCAACGTAAGAAGAAACTTGCCAGTCCTTATGCAGCCGACCCTCCTTATCCACAAATTCAAGCATCCATGGGTTGAAAATATTCAGAAAAAGCATAAATTCCAAATTACAAAGCTTGATTTTCCATTTTATATAAGAGTCACTATTTTGTTATACCAATGGATTGAATGAGATTTGAGCATCCATGGATTTTGTTATCCATGGGGGGTCCTGGAACCAAACCCCAGCGGATAACAAGGGCCCACTGTAATTTAAAAATGGTTTTGTTGATAGTGCTTGCGAAATCTGAAAACCCAAACCTGTGGCTGAGAAAGGTCTGCAATGGATACAGAAGAAGGCATCAGTGCCCAAGGCTGGCAAAAATCAGGATGATGAAAACTCAGAATTCTGTCTTAACTGCCACTAACTACAAATTATTGCTTATTTTATGATATTTGGGGATATTGCTGTAAACATCTTGAAAACATTCAAACTGAAGGACGGTTAAATACATTTTTAAAAGCAAAACCAAGCAAAATGTTGTAGCACATTTATCTACCGGGAATCGTTGTAAACCCGCCAGCCAGACTGGTCCTTGCAGAAGGCTGTGTAATGGCCGTAGTGCACACTGCCAGAGTGGTTGCAGAGGGCATAAAGGTTGTACACAGGAGTACCTGCAAGAGAGAGAGAAAACCACCTTTTAAAAAAACCCAATTCCTTATTGCTGTGTTTTCAAGAACCACTATTTCTTGTAGTTGTTTAAAATGTAAACATGGGGCAAGCTGGGAAAGGTTCTTGCTCCCACCATGCCCCACTATGATTCTGATGGCTAGAAATGGAGGTGATGTTTTATTTTTAAATATCATGTGATGCTCTCACTTAATGCCGTTCTTTTTAATAAGGTGGGACAGAAGTTTTAATTTTTAAAAAATGAAAATAAGTATAAAGTCTCAGACCTTGCCTCAGAAAGGGAAGGCAGGGATTGCCCCATATTTGGCATACAACTCACCGGCCTTTTCACTGGCAAATTCCTTCAAGTTCAGCTGCTGAAGTGGGAAGTCCACAAACACAGAACATTTCTTAATGGAGTAGCGGGTGGTGGAGAAACGGTTCAGATCTAGGACAGGCAGAGTTAAGGAATGGCCAGCCAAGGCCCCACTTACAAGTATTGCTAATGGAAGTGGTCTTGGTAAATCCCAGAAGCTCAGATCCTAGCTCTGGAGGTCTGTGGTCCCTAAACTAACTGAAGAGTCAATAAGGGCAGAACATATAATGGTTCCCTCATGGTTTTATACCATCTGCCTGTCACCTTTGGTGTTTAAGAAAGGATACAGATAATACAGTTCAGAGTTCTTAGGACAGTACATAAATGGATGGGATGAAAGGAAGGAAGGAAGGAAGGAAGGAAGGAAGGAAGGAAGATGAGAGTCCACCTCAGCCCCCGTCTCCAGCAGCTATGCCTGGAAAAAGCACAAAGAATGGGAGGGAGGAAGGAAGGAAGGAAGTGCACCTATGAAAGAACCAGACAAGACCTTAAACGTAAAAGCGTACAACAGAGCACTACATTGTCCAAACCATTCTATTCTGCATCACCACACAAGGCTGCGAGAGCTGGACAGTGAAGAAAGCAGATGAAAAGAAATTCAGCTCATTCGAGATGTGATGCTAGAGGAAAGCCCTGAGGAAAACACGGACAGCCAAAAAGACAAACAAATGGATCAAGCCTGAACTCTCCTTGGAAGCCAAGGTGAAGAAACAGGGGCTGCTGTACTTTGGCTTGTATCATTAGAAAAGACAATAATGCTAGGAAAGATAGAAGGTAGTAGAGAGAGAGGAAGACGTCATGCCTGATGGCTGGGCACAAATAGGGAGGTCACAGGAGAGAATCTGCAGAGCCTAAGTAGAGCACTTGAGGACAAGGGGTCCTGGAGATGTCTCATCCACAGGGTCACCATGAGTCAAGGGCTGACTCAAGGGCAGTTAACGCACACACTGTTCATTGTGCTTAACTTTACTCTCTCAAACAACTAGGTAAAACTGGCCAGTATTACAATTTTGTGGTTTTGCTCTGCTATACTGATTTACAGCACACCCACAAATAGATCGCTGAGACCTATGAACCTACAACTTTTACTGGCCTGAAAGTCGCTCCAGACTAAAATTCTGAAAGGATACGTAACACAAGGATGCGAGGAAAGCGTTGGATGGTCAGCTTCTTAGTGCTTCGGGTCCTCTGCCGGCATTTGTCACATTCCTATGCAAGAAAAAGAGAGAGAAGAAAATAAAATGAAAACAAAGACTAGAGAAGCCAAAACTGACTTCATGGATTGCAGTTCCCAGAATATCTTAGCCAGGAAGACTAAGGTATCCTCACTTAGACCCAAACTTGGATGCTATGATTAGAATATACCATAGGCATTGGCTACACTTCTACCCTGTTATTTCGAATATGAGATTGGGATTTGTTTGGCATACAAAATGGCCAGTAGTCACATGAAAGAGTCCATCTCCCACAACTCTTACCGGCGCATTCTCGGAATCCAGCTCTTCTTCCTTAGTGAAAAGGCTGAAGCAGTCAAGCAGAGAGACTTTTCCACCAGTGAAGCTTTTCTGTGAAAAAGAAGCAAGGATTTCACTGGAAAGTTCTTTGACTGAAGCAAGCTTGTTTTCTGCTGCTCCAGAGACTAGAACACAAAACAATGGATGCAAGCTACAGGAAAAGAGATTCCACCTCAACAATAGGAGGAATGTCTTGAGAGTGGAAAACATTCCCTTGGAGTGTAAAGGAGTCTCCTTCTTTAGAAGTCTTTAAACAGAGGCTGGATGGCCATCTGTCAATGGGGATGCTTTGATGGAGAGTTCCTGCATGGCAGAAGGGGGTTGGACTGGAGGGCCTTTGGGGTCTCTTCCAACTCTATGATTCTATGAAGCCCTACATTTCTTTATTGCATCAAAGTTTAAGGCAGCTTGTGAAAGTAAGCAAATACATGTATTTTATTTATTTTTACATCTATAGTTTTCCATATATATTACATGTATCCCTGAAAAGAGCAAAAACAGCTAGTGATATGAGACTTGCCTCATTCTTGCTAGTCAGAGAGATCAGTTTTGTATAATTCTAACCAGCTTCTCTTCCCCCTTGAATCAAGGATTTTTTTGTATGAAGTGATGACAAACCAAGTCAACCAAACACATTTAAGGTCCCCCAATTTTGTATTTGTTTATATTATCTGTATTCTGCTTGATATAATAAAATCTCTAAAAGAATTACATTAAAATACACATCTAATACAATTAAAATATATTATATAATTAAATGCTAGAAGATCAGACCTTGAAAGTATTTGGTTGGTTTTTTTTAATGTATTCGATGTATATTTTGCCTTGCTCTCAAAATGGGATTCATTACATTAAATGAATTACTGGGAGCTGGAACACAAGGTAATAAAAGTGCAAAAGCAACATCAGCCTTTCATGGCATAGCAGTTGCTTTCAAAACCAGATTTAGAACAATTTTAAACCATTTTAGAGTAATCTTGGCAGGGACTTTTCAAGTTTTATGGCATTTTATTATTAATTTTAATGGTTTTTAAAAGATGAAATGGAAAAGTGCTAAGCACAATGCAATCAGCAATGTAATGAGTTACATTTCAAATGCTGTAAAGAATAAAAATACATTACTTTCAAATTACTATAGCAAGTAATAAGAATGAATTACTTTTAAAATGTAAAATTCCAATTGTTAGTCTGAACTAGAGTAATTCAGTCCCACTGAATTAATGGTTACTTAGTAAGTAAACACCTACATGAGTTCTAATAATTCAGCTTGTCTACTCAAGCTTGGGCGAATAACTAGACTTAAGACATAAACCACAACAAGTATCAGTTGTGGAAGACCTGTATAAACAGGTATGTTTGCAGTAGATGTTTAAAACTAAATACAGTTTCTCCCTCTCAGTCGTGCAAGGAAGAACATCTTGAAAAATTTGGCACCACCGCTGAGAAGGCCTGCCTTTGTGAAACGATATGGTGGCATTTCACTGGTTGTGCGCATAGAAGGTCTCAGACTCAATCTCCAGTTAAAAGTGATTTCTACTAGCAGATACTCAGAATAGTTGCCTAACAATACTACATGGCTTTAATAGTGGCCTGGAAAGACCAATGGTCTGGTTTGTCACAACAGGGGTGAAGGAAGTGTGGCCTATGGGCTATATTGTTGTTGCTGTTGTGTGCCATCAAGTCATTTCTGACTTATGGTGACCTTAAGGCAAACCTACCATTATATGCAACCTTCCAAGGTTCCCTATGCCCTCCCCTAATTTTCAGGGTTGCTTTGTGGGGGCTTGTCTCCCAAATAGTCAATAGCTACATGCTTCGGGCTGGATTTAGTCTCTCTCCTGACCTTTTAAAAACTGCAAAAACCTGTCCCAAACAGAACTGACTATGTGGTGTCTTCCTGCTTGGGAATTAAGATTGTCTGAGCTTGAAGCAGGTTGAAGAGGGCTTTAGAAGTGACATTTTGGGAACAAAACAAAAGCAACTTTTGGCACTCAACATTTTGGGAGGGATGGAGAGGACTAAAATTGAGGGCTGTGGTTGTCTGGGGTCCTGTAGGGGAGTTAATTCAGCCCCTCAAACCCCATGGAAGGACCCCTCCAACTCCTTTCCCCAAAACCCACTGTAATATCATTGAAGCCTACTTTGGGGATAGGCAGGGAGAGGTCGCAGAAAACTTCAAAAGTGGTTGACCGATAACCGCATGCTTGACACTTGAGACAGCTCTTCAACTGGCCAACAAAGAGGTCTATCAGAGAGAGAGAGAGAGAAGAAAATGAAGGTGAGATTTCTGTTATCGTGCGGTTCAAAACGGCTTCAGATTTTGACTTTTACATCTGCAACTCATGTTTGCAACTGTAACCCAATATGCTCTAGTTCACGGGACCATTTCAATCAGATACAGAAGGTATCAACTATAACCATCTTGCATGAATATTCAAGTGCTGCAGTCTAATGTATGTGCACGTGTTTTAATGATGTTGTGTTTCTCTGACCTCTCCATCACAGGCAGAGCTTGGAGAAGGTACATTACTGGATTACAACTTTTGAAATGTTAAAGTCCGCATAGCTACTGGCTTTGCTGACTGAGGCATTCTGGAAGATGTAGTCCAAAAGGTAACTTTTCCAAGCTATGCTCACAGTTGGTTGTATTATGGACAAGTTCAGACCATAACAACAACAACAACTTAAACCAGTGGTTCTTAGCCTGTGGTCTGCAGCACACACACACACACACACACACACACCGCATCTGCAAAGACTGAAATCAACAAGAAGCAGGGAGGCAATTGTGTGTGCTTTCCTCCCCTCAAAAAAGGCAGGTGGTATCAGTTGGTCAGGGTCTGAGGAGATGTGTGCTTGGAGTAGTACTCATCTGTGTAAGCATTTAGCAATAGCATTTATATATCTATACCGCTTAAGAGTGAACTCAGCACTCTTTAAGTGGTTTACAATCTGTAAGCCAATTGCCCCCCAACAAGCTGGGGACTCATTTTACCAGCCTATGGAAGGATGGAAGGCTGAGTCAATCTTGGAGCCCTGGTATTGAACTCACAAGCTTCTGGCTGCAGTACCAGCATTTAACAGTGTGCATCTGTGAGTAGCTACCTCTGCTTTGGATTCTGATTCTCCCTCCACCCTTGGTGACTCCAGGTCGGAGGCATCTGTGATGGCAGCATCCCAGTGCTCTAGGCTGGTGATGTGGCCAATTGCATTGTCTCAGTCAGGGAGCAGCCCCTTGACGGAACACCTGGGGTAAATACTGTTCGGTGTTCTATTCTCCTTTGGTTTTGAAAGTCAAGATGGCATTGGTCTTTTGGAGTTTTAAATCACAACTTTGCACTAAGTGGATTTCTCCAGATGTTTTGAAGTACAACTCCCATCAGCCACAATCAGCATGACAAGCAAGCAGGGATGATGAATCCCACTGGAAGGAATATCCACTCACCTACTATCTTGCTATCCTCTCTTTCCAGGTAACGCTTCCACATCTGGTTGGCTTGTTCATCATCACTGTAGAGAAAGAAAATCCAAGACAAAGCCTTAGGAAAACTTATGATGCATTATATGTGAAGAACAGTTCATTGGACCATTTCAAACAGCAGATATCAAATATACCGTATATACTCATGTACAAGTCAACCCCATGTATACGTCGAGGGCAGGTTTTGGGGACAAAATTTTGGATTTTGATATGACCTGTGGATAAGTCGAGGGTACAACTTAGGGACATGTAACAAAGGATGTAAATGACAAAAAACCCCACATGCATGCATGCTCTCCTTGCAAAATGCTATCAGGGAATTTTCCTCCTCCATGGGAAAGAGGGAGACACACACACACTCTCTCTCCTTGTTCATCATCACTGAAAAAAAGCAATCAGGGCTTTTCCCCTCCTTTTCCAGGGAGCAAGGAAACTGCCCCAATTGCTTTCTGTGAGGCATGTGCATGTGTGTATGTCTTCCTTTTTACCAGAGAGCCGGGAAAGAACCCTGACTGCTTTCTGCAAGGCACACATGTCTCCCTCTTTCTCTCCTTTTCCAGGGAGGAGGAGAAAAAGCAATCAGGGCTCTTTCCCTGCTCCCTGGGAAAAGGGAGAGGCAGGCCGACCACACACACAACACTTCATGCAAGAAGCAATCGGGGTCTTTCTCTCCTCCCGGGAAAAGGGAGACGGACAGACACCCACACACCACACACAACACACACACACACACCACACCACACGTCTGCAAGAAGCAATCGGCTCTTCCTCCCTCCCTGGGAAAACAAGGGCACACACACACACACACACACACTTCCCTGGGAAAGGAGGAACTCACAAACTCTTCTTGGCTGAGCAGCAGCTGCAGAGGCAAGGGGAACACCATTGGGCAGAACTTCTTTCTCAACACTATTACCATATTGACCCTTATATAAGTCAACCCAGGATTCTGTGGACAAGTTTTGGCATAAATTTTTCGACTTATAGATGAGTATATACGGTATGTCCCAGACAATAAGTGTCTAATGGATATGCATTGGTCCTCAAGTCAAGAACAGCCCACAGTGTCCCCAGTAACAACAGAAATCTAGCCTCCAGCATTTAATGTTCACATTTCAGGGACAACCTGCAATTAAATGGTAGGCCGCTTGCTGGAAGACAAGAGATCCAAGGTTTGGTACCTACCCTCTCCAGGTGAAGAGGTTCTCTGTCAAACTAAGGCAGAAATCCTACAATAATGGTTTGATTTATTATCCAGCTACTTCTTAACCTCACAGTAAAAATACATTTCCACCTATCAACAGCCAGACTCACCTCAAAGTGTCAGAGTCCTCCAGTACAGAAGCCCTCTTGGTGTCAGAAAGGATACTTGGAAATTTGCGTCCTTTCCGATTAATCTCCACATGCAACCAATCCATGAGAAACTTCAAAAACTCCTGAGCATCCTGCTGACTACAAAAGGAGAAAAGTGTGAGCTGACTTATCTCTAGACAATAAACAAACCAAAACAGGCAGTCCAACTTCATTCTTCAATCTAGAGGGCTCCGGAAACATTCATGGTTGCAGAGAACAATCTCTAACATACTACAGATTGTTTTAGAGCATAATTCTAGCCTCTGCAAGCAAATATAGTAAAGCCTAAACCTCATAACCCACAGTTTTTGTCTTAAGCATTCTTGATTAAAAATCCATTTACATGTGATTCAGCAACAGACTGTGCAGAGCATCTAGAGTAATGTGAACCTTTATCTGTATCTGTTTTAACTTTGTAAGCCACCTTGCGTCCCAGGATGGAAAAAACAGAAATCATTTGATCAATCACTGAAACATGACAGATATAATGAATTCACTCTGATAGCATATCAATATAGTTGCTCTTTGGGTCCAAAAGTGCTGCCTCAAAGTTTTAAAGAAAGGCCTAGGGAATCAGATAAGGCCAACTGTATGGTTCCTGGCCCCCAGAGGTGGACATAAAATGTTTTTTAAAAAAGGTTTGAAAATTGAACTTGGCATAGCCCCCTTGTCCTGTAGGAAATGTGTATGCAATTTTGCTATCCCTCCCCAGGGTGATTTAAACCCAGGAGAGGAGTTTTTAAAACCAGGAATGCAGAGCAGAGCATAACGCAGAGCAGGGGCTTGAGGGTCTTGGGAACCTAATAAGGATGTGGATCAGGGTGGTCAACTTTCAAGAGTTTAGGGGGGTTTACTGGGCTCCCAGAGAGGGGAAACTCTGCAGGTCTGGGAGCCAGTTTTCTACTTGGGACACTCCAGGAAATGCAAAGATGGTCAAAATTGCTAAAAACAAAAACAAAACAAAAACCCAGGAAGGTCTGATTATATTTCTGGGTTTCAAAAAATTTTAAAAGCAAAAATTTAAGCCAGTGCAGAGAGCATGCAACCTATTTAAAAAGTGAAGCACACCTTCTGGAACCTTCCAGAAGAGGCAATCCACTCTTTTGTTGCTATAGGAAAAGCTGTTTTGGAGAGGATGGTGGAAGAGTTAGTGGCTCCATACTTTGCTTCAATGCCTTGTTTTGAACACAGCCCTTTTTTTGGAGATGGGAAGGAGGATTTAGCTAAGGGTGAACTGTTACACATGGAGGGACTGAAGGGTGCATGAAGAACTGGTGAAGACAAAGGGAGGACTAAGGAAACTAGGAGGAGGGCAAACCCAATTTTTCCTCACCTGTATCCTGTAAAGGATGGCACGTATTTCTGAAAGACAGCTTTGAAGCGGCTGGGGTTGGCAGCCTCCGTGGAATCAGGGTGCCACAATGTGGCAATGACATCTGCGAAGGCTGCAGAAGGAGAAACCAGAAAAGTTGGGGAAGGGGAGACAACAAAGCATTCTTAGGTTAGTCTTCTCTCCTCCTTACTTCAAGAATGCTCAAACTGCAAAAACATTCAGCAACCTTTTACTTTGCCTTATCCACCTAGCAAGAAGATAGCATGCTCCCATTTACTCCTGTTGTACAAATGTAACTGGGAGATAAGCAAGGTGTCCAAGATCACACAAGATTGACTACAACAGAAGTGAAACACAAACCTGTATCTATTGGGCTGGGCTGTTACACTCCTAGTGTGAAACTAACAGAGGGGCCAAGATGGGTTCATAAAAGGTTGTGCCAGGAGCAGATTAACAGTGACTGGCTGAGCTGCCATGTTGTCAAAATGGTACACAGAAAGGTCTCTGACTGTGATTAGCTGTTCTTATCCTGGAAGGGGAAAGGTAGATAGGAATGCTGGGAAAAGGAGGAGAAAAAGAAGGAACAAAAACACTAAAAAGAATGAGGAAAGGTTACAAGAAACAGAAGGCAAAGGGAAGCCTGGACTCCTACAAGAAGATGAAGGAGAATCATGATTTTTTAAAAAAGGACCTTGGGCTAACACTTCACTGGGCTGTTGTGAAATAAAAGGTATATTGGCATGGCAGAAAGAAAAGGATGTACATTGCGCCTTTTGGAGGAAGCGCTGGGTACAGCTAAAATGAGAAGAGAGCAGAAAAGAGTAGGACCAGGGGGAAAAGGTGCATTCAGATAGGAAGGGGCTGTGTGGAAATTTACTTTTCATGTGATGGTTCATAGTCAATTTTAGAGCCACAAGCTTCACAGCAAGAATGCCAATGAGGACTAGTGGTCTGTTTGTTAGATCCTAGCCTTCTGATTGCTTTTAGGCCAGGGATAACGCCTTAGACTGGGCTCTGTGTAGTCTTCAGAGCTGTACTAGAGTTGAACGCTGACGTTTCAACCCTTAAAACAAAAGAATGTCAGCACAGTGCTCCCTTGCAAAAAAAAATTCTCATAAAAGGGGGTCAGGGAAAGAATGTGTAGGTGTTATTCTACCTAAGGAAACCTGTTCCTGCCCTTCAATATTCTGGCCAAGCCCTGGAGTGACTAGCATATCCTTGGCAACTGGAAATATTATGAAATTATTTTAACTTCTGGATTATTAACTGGATTATTGTTGCTGTTTTATGCCTCCATACAATATCATTATCCTCCCTGTCTCATCAAGTTCAACTTATAGTTCCTTCTCACACACAAAGCTGCCAGCTGTAGACCAAGGACCTTATCATGTGGAGGCAAATCCCATGCAGAAACAGGATTTTAAAATCTGCTAAACACCTGTAAATGCAGGTTGTTTTTCAGACACGTTGGCGGAAAGAGAAATAACGTGAAAATAACCCGAACGGAAAGCCAGCAAAAAAACTCCTTTCTACTATAGGAATTTCCCAAAAGTAAAAAGGAGCGGGTTTTGTCAGCTTTCGGGTTATTTTTGCATTATTTCGCTTTCACACAAATGTCGTTTAAAAAACAACCCGCATTTGTGGGTTTTTTCTGCTTTCTGTTTGGGTTAACCCTGAATGTCATGTGAAAAACAACCCACAAAAGCGGGTTGTTTTAACTTTGAATCTAGCTTCTGCACAGGATTTGTGTCATAAACTCCCTAGGCAATTTGATCTGAAAATCTCTGGTACTTAATAAGTGTAAATAATGATAAAGTGCCAAGTTAGGGCCAGAAAACAAAGGCTATGAATGACATGCAGGCAAAAGGACAGTAGAGGAATTAGGTCTTCTAATGAGATAGCACTTTGTGTGAGGCCAAAGTACTTATATAACTGTAGTCAACTGGCCCTGGATTAAAACTCTCCAGAGACCAATTTAGATTGTGGAGCAGTGCAAGGATCCTGTTAGACCAAGTGAGCCCAGACAGCATTCCAGTTATGTAATCTCCTCTTCCCATGGGCGAAAAGGAATATCCCATTGCTCCTTCCCCTTTCACCTTCAGTCAGCTCCTGTTGGGTCCGCAGTGCGCCAGGTTGCTCTTGCCGGAATTCTCGACGGAGGCAGTAGTCCCGCAAGGGTTTGGTGCTGCTCAGGCACTGTAGCACAGCATTCATGAAACACTGAGGAGGCGGCCAAAAAGAAAAGAAAGACCCAACAAAATATTACTGGGCTACTCCTTAAGATGATGGAAGCTGAACTTCTCTGAAACTAAGCAGGTTTGGATCGGAGTCAGTGTCGGATTGTAAAGAACCCGATGGATACAGCTTTTTATTCATCAGTGACTCATTTGTTCAGTATAGTATCAGTGTGGAAGAGGACTATGAAGATTTTTCATTAATGCACAATGTCACCAAGTTTAATCAGTCTGGAAAAATATTTACCAAGAACTGTATGGAAATATTAATGTCTCTCTAGGATGGGCACTGACATCAAACGCTTCCATTTAATTATGTATACAGGAGCAAAAGCCCCATAGTTTTATTTATGTTATTTCAGATACTTAGAAACCACTTCCAAAGTGGTGAACAACAAGTCACTCTATCTGTTTAATTTGTATACTGAACATATAATATAGAAGCAGGATTTGACTCAGAGGAAGGAGGCACGAAAACTGGAAGAAGGAACATCAACAATCTAAGATATACATATGACATCACACTACTAGTAGCAGAAAACAGGAAAGACTTGGAACCATTACTGAAGAAAGGAATGGAATCATAGGCCAGGTACAGATGGGCCTCGTGGCATGTCTTGATGACATGCTAGGGTTGCCTCGGGGCATTGCTTACAGATGCCCTGCAACCCTTGTACGCCCCGTACATCAAAATGATGGCGCCCTGTACAGATGGGCGCCGCCATTTTGACATGACGGACACTTAGCGCCAGCATGTCACGGTGCGATACTGACGTCATGAGTGCACCATTAGTATAGCGCCGCAAAAAGAACCCGCTTTTTGCGGGTTCTTTTTGCTCTGCAAGGAAGCCACAGTTTGTCCACTGCAGCTTCCTCGCAGAACAAAACAAGGCGCCAGCACATCACCCTTTTGGGTGGTCTGTACAGATCAAGCCTGAACTCTCCCTGGAAGCCATGCTGACAAAACTAAGACTGTCGTTCTGTGGCCCCATTATAAGAAGACATGACTTATGAGAAAAGACAACAATGCTAGGAAAGGTAGTAGGCAGCAGAAAGAGAGAAAGACCACAAGCCAGATGGCTGGACTCAATGAGGGTGATCATGAGCCTCCCTGCAGAATCTGCAGAACCTAGCAGAGAAGTGGAGGACAGGGGATCTTGGAGATGTCTCATCCGCATGGTCACCATGAGTCGGGGTTGACTCAAGGGCAGTTAACAATGACAACAAAGCAATGCAACGGAATTTTGCTGGGATTCCATCTGCAATAACTATCATCAAGGGAGTCACAGCCTCAACATCTGGCTTCACCAACAACAGAGAGGGAGAAACAGCTGGAGCCGCAGTGCCATCTGCTGCCCAGGAGACCACAGCACAGCCTGTTTCAACAGCACCGGCAGCTGGTCATGGGGACCAGGGTGTATAGTATGGGCATCACTGCCAACATTATTCATTGATCTTACCCCAGAGCAAGTCATGCTATTTGCCCAGACAGAACTGCAGATGCCCCAAATTGCTTTGAAGGAGTGGATGGTGGATAACTAGGTGCCCCCCCCCACAAACTAGCAGAACAAGGGGACAACTGCAATAGGCACTGTCACCTCAGCTTTGGCGGTGCCCCACCTATAAAGAGGGAGATGGTTTTGAGGCTTTCATAGAGAGTTTTGAGAAAGCCTGTGAACATCATGGGATCCCTAAAGATAAATGAATGTACAAACTCCACACAAAACACTTGGTAGCTCTGAGAACAGTGGAGTCCACCATCATGGCATGGGAAGAGATGGGGGATTTTGACCTTTTTTTACAGAACTCGACAGCGTCTTCAACATGCAAGGGAGATTTAGTTTCAAGGAGCTAAAGCCAGTTCAGTGGAAGACATATGCTTTCTCACTGATCTAGAACAGTTTTTGTAGCATGCCCCTTTCGATCTTGTCTGCTATGTGCAGGATAAGAAACTGAAAACATTGGAGGAGGTGACGACAGCTGCAGATCACTACCAACGGGGAACAGCCTGCACAGCCAAATCCAGGAGCTCCCTGTAAGCTGTGACCAGAGACTTTGCACGCAAAGTTGGCTTTGAATGCAAAGAGAACTCTCGCCATCAGGCACACAAAGATGACAACCCTAAGTCAGAACCACCACCTCAACTTGCTCAGCAACTTTCTTCACAGCACCAGGGTCAACCAAAAGACAAGACAAACATGAAATGCTTTTTGTGGGAGGAATCTGGCCATCTTAAAGTCCACTGGAAGCAGAAGCTGAAGTTGATCCAGACAATGGTATCACTGGGAAGTGGGGATATGTGGACAGCACTGGGTGACACCCAGAGGAGGAGTGACAAGTGGTTGGACCCTCTTCCCCCTTTAGTGCAGGAGGCACCAGCACGCACACTTCCCAGTTGCTCTGTTGCAGGGGAGGAAGCCCAAAAACAGAACATGAAAAGGGGCAAATGCACACCCTTCCCAGGTGACACCTGCCACACCGGATGACATCCTAGTGATGCCACTGAATTTGTATGGTGGTCGTGTCCAATTCCAATGCAGTTGGGACTGGTTCAGCTGTTGATCCTACCCCTGGTTCCTGACAAAAGAAGGCAAATGTTCGTTCAGGACAAGGAAGGTGTCCATTTCTAAAGTGGTCTGCTGAACCTGAAGCAGTGTTACCACAAGAGGAAGAGAAGTCACCAGTGGGTGATTAGAAGATGCTGAGACTTCAGAATGCAGATTTACAGTCAGGAAGCCTCATGGATGGCCCAGTGGCAGTCATGGTTTGGTGAGCGGGCACCGAGGAATTCTTTATTGACGTCTCCATAAGAGAGGACAACTTGGGGAGTAGTCCAGATGTATTTGCACCCATATGGATGACCAGTCCCAGGCTGTTCCCCAGCCTGGCCAACAGCCAGCACCCAGTCTCCTATACTTCACTCATATGACTCAGTGCTACGGGGGGGGGGGACCATCTGTGGTGGGCAATGAATAATGTCAAATGCCAGAGAACATAGCAGAACTTCAGCATGAGGTGAATGGTCCCGAAGGTGTAGCAAGAGGGAACCTTCCTGGGATGGACCATTCTCGAACACATTGCAACTATGAACTACTTCATAGAGTTTCCAGAGCCTAGTATCAAGCCAACTCTGGGATCTTAATTTCCTTGCTCTCCTCTTTTTTACTTCCAAGATGGAGACAGATGTACTAGCATGATGCAAAGGATGGATGGACACATGGCAAGGTGCTAAAAAACCATTACACCTGTTCCTACCTGTGGCAGTGCTGGCCCTGTTATTAGGTTTGTGTATCCCACTGTTACTAGACATCCACAACATGCTCTCCTTTGTCCTACATAAAACTATTAGCTGGTGAGGTGATCAGCAGACATGGAAGTGGAGAGACAGAGACATGGGTAACAGTAAGGTGCATGTTGCAGCAGAATCTAAAATCCCACCATTTTGGAATAACAGCCTAATGGGTCAGTGGGTGGTTTGGCTATGTTCTAGTACAGTAGATTCCAACCTTTGATCCTTCATTTTCTTTGGTCTTCAGATTCCACAAGTCTCAGTCAACTTGGGCAACAGTCAGAAATTACAGGAGCTGAAGTTTAAAACAACTGGAGGACCAAAGGTTGGGAACCACTGTTCTAGTCATTTCTCTAAAGCAGAGGCGAGGGGAAATTAGCCCCACCAGATGTTTTCGACCAGCTCCCAGAAGCCTCACCCAGGGCTGCAAGTGAATAAATGACTGTAGGAACTAGAGTCCAAAGCATCTGAAAGGCAAAAGAATCCCTGTCTGATGGTTAAAAAAAGCAGTAGCAGGACTCTAGTGGGTGTATCTGCAGCATCATATTATTCAAACCATCAACATCAACATGTTCTAGCCAATTTTTGCAAGGAAGCTGTCTCAGAAAGACACCTAGCAATAATGAACAGAAGGGCCAACTTTTGTTTACCTAGCCCACATAACAGCTTTGTACATTTAAGAATGAGGAAGAATCTGGACTGTGTATACTTGAACACTGAGTATGCACAGCCTGAATTCAAATGATAGCAAGGTTCTCAAATCTCATAGAGACAACATTCCTAAAGGAGTTACCATTCTGCTTTGCTATTCCAGCCCCAAACAGAAAAGAAATGGAGCCTTATGGACATACAAGCTTAGCATATTTAATGCAGCAGGAGTGTTTATGGACTGACACCTACTATGGCAGATATCGTTTTTGTCAAGTGGTGAGAAGACTGAAAACATAACAGCAACCAGGACAGATGAGACCAAAGGCCCCTTTAACCCAGTCTTCTGTCCCCACAGTGGCCAATCAAATGTCCCAAAGAAAGCCCACAAGCAGAACATGCATGTGATAGCATTCTTCCACTCATTTTCCCTAGCATTTGGTAGTGAAAGACAAATGCCTTCAAGTTGGGAGGTAACTTAGATCCATTGTCCATTATATGCCATTGGCAGCCTTGTCCTTCAGGCTGGGACAGTCATTCTTTGGTCTGAGCCAAAGGCAACTTATGTTAATCAGAACACAAAGGACACAACCAAGATTAATCCACACAATCTCTACTATTTTCAGTTTCTTATCCAGTTATTGTCATACTTGCAACTGCAGACGGTAAGTTCTGATGATGCACTCCAAAGAGCTACAGTGCCTTACATCTAACCAAGGGGAGTCATCAGAGGTTGTTGGACTCTTACTCCCAGAATTCCTCGCTCTTGTCTGTGCTTGGCTTGGAATCACTGCCTTGCACAAACCTTCCTCAACCAGGTTTCCTCCACATGTTTTGGAACGATTTCTATGATTTCATTCCACTGGCCTTGTTAGCTGAGAGTGATGGAGATTGTGGACCCAATGGTATCAGGTTTAGGAAGGCTGTTGTCAGTGGAACACACACAGCCATGCCTCCCCTGATGTACATGAGTGCTTTTGTGACTCTCTACAAACAACCAGTAATAAACGCTGCTTTAGTAGCTCTCATTGTAAAAGACTGTGACTGAATGACTGACTTAATGAACACATAACTACCTCCTTGTGAGTACAAGCTGCCAGCGTTGGTTATTTCAAGACCTCTTTTGAAAATAAAACAATTATGGCATATTGTCTGGCTTTTAAGAAACCTTTACAGAAAGCTTCTTGCAAAGAACAGTTCTTTCTAGCTGGGTCTGGGAAAGGAACTGGTTGCCCACTACTTACCGTGTTGCCAAGGTTGCGGAGACCAACGTGGCCAGAGCCCAGCAGAAGGGTATGATGTGTCTGGAGGAAAAGAAAACATGGGGATAGGTTGAATCGCTTGCTGTTAACAGCTTAAATAAGAGGTTTAGATTGCCTTGTATCACAAACATGTGGATGTGTTGAGACATTAACACTGAAGTGTACACCCACACACTGTCTCACCCCACTCAGTAGCATGATTATGAACGAACCATAAAGTTGCCTTACCCTGAGTCAACAGAATGGCCCATCTAATCTAATACTAGTGACAATAGTTCTTAGGGTTCAAGAAAGGGATCGTTTCCAGATCTACCTGGAGAAGCAGGGAACTGAACCTAGGGACTTCCCCATGCAAAGCAAGTAGTCCACTACAAACCTACAGCCCTTCCCACCAAAGTTCTCTTTAACACAGTTGTGGAGCTATCCCTCCTGCCCCATAAGCACAGATGTCTCACTAGTTTAGTGGCTGCTTCACTGTCATTACTGACCGAACTACCAGTTACCCAGTTCCAAATAAACAGACCTCCATTCCGACCATGACAAAGTTCCAAATTGTTACTTATCCATCTCAAGGGGATGACACTGAGCAAGTAATAGCAGTTGTGGTTTAAGTGCTAAAAATCACCCTCCTGGCCAGTTTTCTAAAACTGCAACCAGCAAGCTACATTCTGCATACCTTCCTCCTAACAGACTATATACAGTACCTATCCTTTCTTTAATCCAAGAATGGGAAACCTACAGCCCTTTAATACTGTTCAGTTTCACCTCCCAGCATCTCCATCTACCATGCCCAATGGTAAGGGATGATGGCAGCTAGAGTCCAACAATATATACAGAGCCACAGGTTCTTTGTTCCTGCATCTATTAGCTTTCCACTGATGGGAAGAAAGAGGAAGATTAGATAGCAAAGCCAATTGCCAAAAAATGTGCTTTTAAACAGCTGTGCAGAGCAGAAGAAGGAATTTCAGCCCACTGAGATCCTCTTGTGAACTATCTTCTTTTATACAGGTATTAAAATCACAGGGAGTCTAATGTCCTCCTTTGCAGCTGGGTACTACAGCAAACAAAGAAAAAGGAAGGCTTATACCATAATACAGTAACACTGTCCCCCTTTCTGCTTCTCTGGGTTGAAGGTGGTGTTAATTCTGAAAAGGTTTGAAGAGCTTTGCCCTAACGCATTGTGCTTCCATGTTGGCAACTGGGACAGTGTTGTCCTCTGCACCTGAGGGCCACAAGACAACTTAAAGACTACATAGAGCTCTGTCCTCTTAAACTCCTCAGGAGGAACAGCCTAGGTTATCTATCACAAACGCTAACAACAGCTGTGGCTTGAGAGAACTGCTTCACTTCAACATATGGTGGGGCCAGCCTGGTGTCCTCTAAGCCACCTTATAATCAAAGAAACCTGTGCAGTTACAAATGCTGGGGGATAGGGATGGCTTCAAATGGAGTCTTATCTCAAGAGATCCCTCTCTTCCCCCACCCCTGGCCAACATACATCTAGGGCTCTAACGTTGTCATGTGAAAAACAGATTCATCTAGTTACCTCATTGGTCATCAGTAGCAACCCCATCACTGCTGTGTGGACCACCGACTCTGAAATGTCTGCCACTCGGCCATGAAGCTCGCGCTTGGTGGCCAAGGTGCGGTGGAGCTTTTGGGGCAGTTCCACCAGAGTGGCCCCTGGAAGCCCTGGCATGGCTCCCCTTCCAAGCCAGGAGAGCAAGCAAGAGAGAGAGAGAGATGGCAAAAGAGCACGCTTCGCCAGACACTGTGACAAATGGAAAAAAGACAGCTGAGCCCTCCCACCTGTCCCCATAAGCCATCAGTTCATTAGCTGATCCGATTTCCCCTGGCTATTCCTGGTTCTTCTCATGGGGATTAATTAGCAGGAAGGACTACTTTGGGGAGCAGCGGCTGTTTGGATAACCATGGAGCCAGAATGGAAGTAAATGAAAACAAATACAGAGTATGGAGTGTGCCTAGGGTTACCACCTCCCTAGGAGACTCATGCCATCCTCTAAGCAAGGAAGGGCGAAGATATGGCATAAGGTGCATTGTGGTTGCTGCCCACCAAAGTGCTATGTACTAACTTCTCAGAGACCAATGGAAACGTCCCTCCCACTCTCTAGGAACAGCTGGCCTTTCCATAAGCCATGCCAAGCAGGTCAAGTTGAACAGCGACAATGCTCTGGAAGAGACTGCAAGAAAAACCACCCCCATGGGAATTAATTAATAACTATACCTTGGGCAGGCATCAGATGGACAAGCATCTGATTTGATCGCGTTGCTCAGGAAACAAGAGGGTGTGAGTAGGGACTAGGGCTGCTGTTTTACAGCCAAGAGTGAGGCCTGGTAAACCAAACCTGGGTACACAGCAGGCCAATATGGGAGGCAAGGGAGACAAAATCTGGCAGATTCAAGGTAGTGTCCTCCTCTAGTCTCCCTTCCCAAAAGAGACAGATGACTTAGTGTTATCTCTATGTATGCTGTTCTATGCATCTATTGCTATGGAAACGATGTCTTTTTATTAAGTTATCATAAAAAATAAAATAAAATAAATCTGTGTCTCCCCTGCTAATCTGCCTTTTTACAGCAAAACTAAGCTATATCATGTTTTTAACATAGAGACAGATTAACTGTTCTTCAATGTAAGCATACGTATATACTCAAATATAAGTCGACCTCAGGTACAAATCGAGGGCAGGCTTTGGGGCCAATATTATGGATTTTGATACAACCCGTGGATAAGTCAAGGGTAAAACTTAAGAACATGGAATGAAGGATGTAAAGGTTGAAGCAAAGGAAAACAATGCCTACGAATGTAAAAAATTCTGGCAGGCATAACTGTGTTTATACTAAAGGCTGGATGGATGAGAGAGTAGAAAGTGGCCAGAGCTTCCAGGGCAGATTAAACTCTTGCCTTTCACTAGGGGATGGTTTTGCGTGTGTGTCTAGTCCGGAAACTTCAACTGGTACAGAATATGGTAGCCAGATTGGTTACAGGAACAACTAGGAGTGACCATATTACACCAATACTGAAATCACTCCACTGGCTGCCTATTCGTTTCCGGGCACAGTACAAGGTGTTGATTATTACCTTTAAAGCCCTCCATGGCTTGGGCCCAACCTACTTAAGTGATCGCCTCCTTCTGTATAATCTGCCCCGCACCCTCAGATCCTCTGGGAGGAATTCATTGCAGTCCAGAAAGACCAGATTGACAGCGACCTCCCAGAGGACTTTTTCCGCAATCGCTCCCACTTTTTGGAATGGCCAGCGGACAAGATCCATCAAATTACCAACCTAGAGAGCTTCAAGAAAGCTGTCAAGATGGATCTCGTCAAGTATTATTATTATTATTATTATTATTATTATTATTATTATTATTATTGTGTGTGAGTAAATTAAAATATAGTACTTACATTGACTTGTGGATAAACTGACTCGGGTTTTTTGGGTCAATTTTTAACCTAAATTTCTAGACTTATACATGAGTATACTGTATACAGTAACTGTGTTTAAGACTGAGTTTTAAAATACGTACAGGTTTTATGTCAAAGGTCAATGGTATGCAGCAGTGTGTTTAAATAACAAAAAGGAAGGTTTTTCATTACTTTTGAACAACAGGAAAACAGGATTTTTTTTTAAAATCAAACTATACAGTACTAATAATTATTTAGAAAGGCCTGGAACTTCACCCGTAACTAATTACTTTTTGAAAATGTATTTACAACCCCGGTGCATCCAAGTATTGGATGCAACAAACAGTGCCTCAAGAAGTTAAATCAAGGCTCCAGAAAACCCACACACCCAAGCAACAAGTGGAAGTTTGCACAGGGAAATGTGCAAAAGTGACTTCTTGTGACAGTTATGCCACAACAAAAGCCTTCACCATGCAATCAAAAATTTATTAGAGAATGTTTGCACATGAAATGGCACACGGTATAGTACAGAAAGCTGCATGCCACAAGAAGTCACTCTGTGCTGTTCTGCAGATGGTGGCAGGCCCAGCCTTTCTGTCCAGAAGTAAGGCTGGACAAATGCAGCCACCTCTTCCTAGGTCTCCTTGAAATTTTGATACAGAAAGGAACGTTAGCTCTTACCTGTGAGACCTTCATTTCCAATAGATAAGGATCAGACAACCTGGAACTTGGGTTGCTCCTCCCCATTCGCTCCTAGTAGGCAAGTCAAGATTGAAGAGGGTCATCCCCTGTATCTACATGAGGGAGCAAGCCCTTCTTTGTCTTCAGTCGCTTATACAGCCTCAACAAGAAAAGGAAAAGTACCAGGCAAGACAAGTTAGATTGAAGAAAGGTTAACGTAAGAAATCATCCACCTTCTGGCAGGCATCTGGGATAGAAGTGAACATCCCCAGGCAATGCCACCTCTTAGGAGGTTGGAGACCAGGTTTCTTGTATCATCTGCCACTCCTTGATTTCAGCTTTGGTCCCTGAGAGAATCCTCTATCCCACCAGCATTCCACAGGTGGCTAGGATGTTAGATCTTTATCTACTGGAAATTAACATTTCACAGGTAAGATGTAATGTTCCTTTCCCCAGTAGATAAGGATGGCACATCTTGGAATTTGGGACTTGCCACAACCATCCCAATAAGGAGGCTATGCTGTGGGAAGGACAATTTCAGGCTTGCAACACTTGTTGAAGGACCCTGCTTCCAAATAAAGCACCACCGACAGATTCTATTTTGCTGTGTCTGATGAAAGTGGAAGGTTATTTCCAAGTAGTTCTCCTATAGATCTCCCCCAGTGTGGCTCTGGTCATTCATGCTGCTGTGGTAGCTGTGTTTCTGGTGAAATAGGCTACAGTTCTGGTGGGCTTCGGGACCTTCATCGATCTGTAGTCACTATGCATGCCTTTATCCATCTATTTAGAGTGCATTTGGAGACCTTCCTTCCCATGGACCGTTGCTGGAATGATACTAACTATGATTCCCAGGAACGAAACCTTCTGGTTCTCTTCAGGTACATCTTGATGGCACTTTGCACATCGGGAATGTGCCATATTTTCTCTAGTTCTCAGGTCAATCGTGGACAGAATGAGGGGAGGATCACCTCCTGCAATCTGTGAAAAGTGGAACTGACCTTGGGAATGAAGGTGAGGTCCAAGTATAGCACCACTGAGTCCGGCCTTATTGTGCACAAGTCCCTTCTGACTGACAAGGCTCCCGACTCCGAAACCCTGCAGGCTGAGGCAATGACCACCAATAACAGTCTCCAGGTAAGATGCTTTAGGGAAGTCTCTCACAATGGTTCAAAGGGGGCCACTGTCAGTACCTTCAGCACTATGTGCACGTTCCAGGAGGGAAACCTGCTGTTGATGGTGCCAAATTGGATATGCTCTTCATGAAGATTCAGATGTCAGGCTGTGATGTCACCTTTGCCTCTCGGGTATGAGGCACAATAGATGTGATAGCCGCAACTTACCTTTCAATGGTGTTTGGTCTGAGCCCACAATCAATCTCATTTCATAGGAAGTCAAGCAGCGATGCCACAGAAAAGTATAAGTAGTCCATGTATTTTTGCTCGCTCCACCAATGGTCTTGCTGCTAGCATCGTATGTGTCCCTGGAAGGAACCTGTGTCAGAGTCAAAGGTTGAAGCCTCCTCCTTCCCCATATCCTTCATGTATCTAGATTTCGCCCCCTCCCACATTCTGGTAGACAAAGGCTTCCCTGGATCTCCATGTTCCCATGGGGTGGCAAGAATCAGGACAGGTGGAAGAGGAGGGCAATCAAACTGAGCAAGGAGAGGCAGGTTGGATAGGCAGAGAGGGGATTTTTTTTTCTTTTCTTTTTTTGCAGAAGAGGTAAAGAGAAAAAGGGAGGACTGAAAGAAAGGAAAGAATTGTCCTTCAGGAGAGGAAAACAGAAAAAGATTGAAGACAAAGAGGGGGTTGCTCTCTTAAATCGATACTGGGGAGGACCCGCTTCAATCTTGTCCTGCCCACTAGGAATGGGGAGAAGCAACCCAAGTTCCAGGATGTTCCATCCTTATGTACTGAGAAAGAAGATATGCTCTGTTTAACTTTAATTTAGGAATAGTAATGAAGTACATGGCCTTCCAGATGTTGCCACACTGCATCTTCTACCAGCCATCACTGCTAGCTACATGGCGTAGGGCAGATGAGAGTTGCACTCCAACAACATTTGGAAGGACACAACTTGCCCACTCCCACATTAACTCTCTAGGACAATCTACCGTCTCTTTAGCTAGCAGTAGTTGTCACACTTCTTTGGGAATAGGAGTGCAGGTCAGAATGCACTGGGTTCTGTCTAGAGTGGCCATTATTTTAGATCAGGGTTAAGCAACTGTGGAAGGCTATGGGGTTGCATTAGCCCTTTTGGAGCTCTTTGAAGGCTGTGCCTACTCCTAGAAAAAAAATTACTGTATATACTTGACTATAAGTTGATCTCAAAATTGTAGATTTTGATATGATCCATGGATAAGTCAAGAGTGCCCTTTACAGGGGCTTGTAACAAAGGGGGCTTTAGGGGGCTGTAAAAAAAGGATGTCAAGGGTGAAGCAAAGAATAATAATGCCAAAGAACATACAAAATTTCAGCAGGTAGAACTATTTGAGCTCACAGTAAAGTCTGAATGGATGAGAGAACAGAGGGGGTCAGTGCTTCGGGACAGATTGTGATCTTCCTTTCACCAGGAGATGGTTCCTCTATTTAATAAGAGTTAAAGTAGAGTATTTACACTGACCCATGGATAAGTCGACACAGGTTTTTTTGACTAAAATTTCTAGATGTTTATATGAGTATATATAGTATTTCCTCCATCCAAATATCTTTAGGGTCTAAATTGACTAGAAGGGGCTCAGAATGTGGCAGAAACGTCCCCTTGTGAATTTTGTTTTTTTGGAGGGTGCAAGGGGCCTCCAAACATGAAGAAAATGCCCTCTTTGCCTCCAAAAGTGCATTTGGAGGCATTCTGGAGCAAAAAAAAAAAAAAAAAAATTGACAAAAAATATTTTTGACCCCTGGGGAGCATATGTGGCCTGCGGACTGCACTTTGCTCATCCCTGTTTTAGGCTATCTGTATGCATGCAATGCCCCATCTTGGAGAACCTCTCACCAACCCTATTGCAGCCAGCTGAAAATAGGAAGGCAACCAGAAGCAGGAAACCCAACTGAAGGGTAGCAAAGCAGAGCAAACAGGTTTGCCTCAGACAATGAGTAAGCTACAACTGGCCCTATAGGTGACATCCTACAGGGAAGGGAAACATCCTTCCAGGGAGGAAAAACCTACCACAGGGATGAGAGGATCTCCATCAGACACTGCACCACAGGGACAGAAAGCTCAGGCTTCATCAATGAAAATCAGCTGTGAATGAGATCCAAAGAAGGTCTCAAGATGCAGCTACAATGGAGGTTTGAACCAGGAGAAAACACATAACAATTTGTACCAAAAGAATGTTGGCTTGTGAAAATGCTTAGAGAAATCTATGGCTGATGTAGCACTATCCCTCAACCTCCTGTTGGATCAATGGCAGATAAATCCATTTGAGTCTGTCTAACACAGATGAGCCACTTAAAACCAACTCAGCTGCTGTGGCATTCTTCGCACAAACTCATTACAAGGAAGAATGGGAATTGTAGTGGTTACATATTCTGATAGCGCAGAGATGGAAGCCTTTGGGCCTACTGTTAGCTTTATTATTGGCCACAATGTATAAGAATGATAGGAACTGGATGCCAAAATATCTGGAGTGCCCAAAATTCTCTACCCCTCTATTAGAGATATTCAAGCCACCTCCCAGTGTGACAATTCCCAAAATTCATTTGTGTTCATGTCTGTGCATATGTCTGAGAAGAACATGAACCAAAGTTGTTTAACGGAAACTGACAGCCTATATGTTAACCAAAGAACCCTTCCACCATTCCCAGGAAGCACATTCAAAAGATACCAGGAGTTCATCTAACCCAGCATCCTTCACAGCAGCCAGCTGATATGTCTCCAGAACAGACTTACTTTTGGTCTATAGATCCCAGAATCCCCATCTAGCAAGGCCACTGGTCATGTAAGCTAGGGATTCCAGGATCTGAAGTCCCCCCAAAAAACCCACACATAAAAACAAAAAGCAAAACTCAGTTCAGTCCTAAGACAAGTCATGAAAGTAAAAGCCTTACCTGGCTGGCTTTCCCCAACATTTGGTATTCAAAGGAAGACTGACTGAACAAACAGGTTCCAGTCTGCCATTTCGGCAGACAACTAACAGACCATAGTGGAGAAAGTGTGGTCCTCCAATTGTTGCACAACTGCAAATCCCATCAGCCAGCACTGCCAATTGGGAGGGATGATAGGGCTTCAAGTCCAGCAATGTCAGGAATGTGACATGTTTCCTGCCACTACAATTAGGCCTTTCAAGAATCTGTCTTATCTCTCTTTAAGCCAACTAAACTAGCATCCATTGCTTTGTCTTATGGCATCAAGTGCACAAAGTCAGCTTTGTAATTAAACCTACAAAAATTATTAACCAGCGATTTATTTATTTTAACTAACTTGCCTTAGGTCTAAAATCCTGAATTTCCATGATAATCACAGCAGAAACTCTGATACTACCCTCAGGAGCAGACTAGTTAAAAACCAAAACCAAAAGGAATTCCACAAGTATCCTAGAAAAATAACACTAGACAGCAGAAATGTGCCCCCTCTCTGCCATCCTGGCCACTCACTCTCCAGCATGGAATTCTCTATCACCAAAGCCTGGAAAAGTTACTTTGGTACAATTACAACTCCCAGATGCCCAGCCAGAATGGCTCATGGCAATTCTAGGACTTGGAAGTTTAAAAAGTAACTTTTGAAGTATGTCCATCATCTGTGGCTAAAGTGGGCAAAGTGTTATGTTGGGCTCCATTTTTGTTGCCCCAAAGTTCTGCTGAAGCCCTTCAATGCCTTACTTTCTTTAAAAAAAAATCAGCATGAGTTTGGGGAAATTTTTACTGAACTTGACCCCCTCGACATATTAAAGTACATGAAAATACTGTCAACTTAGAAAGGGGTGTGTATGTGTGTCTTGGTCTGCCAGTGAGAATCCTTAAATTCTAGTACCATGAGGCAAAAACGTTATATCAATCTTCTGCATAGCATCGATGATATCATAACAGAAAACCTGTTTTTAGACTGCAGCTCTCATAAGCCCTATCTAGGCTAGTGTATACGTGATGCAAGTTGCAATCCTGCAACATCTGAAAAACCACATATCCCCCATCCTATAATAATCCCTGGAGCCCTCCATCCCCTGATGGTTTAGATTAAGGGGCACCCTCATCCATTTCTTACAGTGGTTGCCTTCTCTTCCAGTTTGCTTGGAACAGGGGTTTTGCTCTGGGGTGGGCTTGTCGAAAGTAGGTGGTCTTGAGAGCAAGCGTATTCTGTAACTTGTGGGTCTATGGGGCGAGTCCTCAGGCAGCCTTCTGTGCGGACTGACAGCAGCGTGGCAGCAGGCCTTCCATCCAGCCCATTGGTGATGTTGACTCTACGGAGTGAAGAACTCCTCTTCATTGCCAGGGCACCCAAGCCAATCTTGTGGATACAAGAGGGGCTCCGGTCCCGAAGGGCCAGCCGGTTCAGTGCGGTGTTCAGCTGCTCCTCCCCATGGTTGCCAGCTTGGCTTAAGTCACCAATGCTGATAGATTTGGAGCGGAGCAGGTTGCTTCTTCTTTGGTCAGAGTCTGGTCCACCAAGAAGAACCCCGGGCGTCATGGTGAAGGAGCTGCTGCCAGAGATGGTGGCAGCCTGAGGGCAGCTGGGTACTTTGAGAGCATGGTCTGCCTTGATTGGGCCTCGTCGGGAAGCAGAACCACGCAGCACGTCACCATGCTTTGACGCCCTGCCTCGGTCCAGTTCAAGCTTCTTGCCTCTGTCGTCGAGAGGGCTTGGCCGGGGTGGCAAGGGCCGAAGCTTGGAAGGACCGGAGAGTCCATTGGAGATGGAAGAGGAAGAGCAGCAGCCGCGGTGTTCTTGACTCGGGGTTCGATGTGCATTTGGAAGTTTGTTGTTGGCTTTTGGCTGAGAGGTGATGACTGCTTGTTCTCTAGCCCGGCTCAAGCGGTGCTCAGATGCTTGGGGCATTGTGGAGAGAAGGGACAGAAGAGCCCTACAGAGAAAAAAGTGAAAAAAGAAACATGATCATTGCCCCTTTAAAAAGTTAGGTCCAAGCATCAGGAACATGGTTTCTTGTGTAATCCCCATCCCCTTTCCAATTTTATTTTTTAAAAGTCTTTTACAGTACCTGAAAAACTGGCATACATTCAAAAATATACATCCTGTCTTGTATTTGAGGATCTCAGCGTGACATACAATGAAACTGATTTTAACAGTGTCAAACAGGAAGAATGATTTCTTTTGCAAGAAAAAATTAAGCAATCTTGCAAGTAAAAACAAGACAGTTTAAAGTAAGTTAAAACAATCTGAGATAATTTGAAACCAAGCGCACGTAAAAATTTTGATTAATTCAACTGACCACAAAGGTTCTAGTTAAACATATCTATCAAGCAGCAGAAAGCAAGGCCCTTGCCCAAGGATGGTACCCACCTCTCACAAGCCAAGAGACTTGTTGCCTGGCCAGGCCCTGGTTCAAACCTCACAGAGGTGGCTGACTGCAAGAGGCCTTCCCTCTGCATTTGCCCTGCAAAACAAAATGCAAAGTGGGACCCATCACTGGCTCTGCCAGTATTCCAAGATGCTTAACCAAGAAGACTCACATCACATTGAAAGCTACAAACTTATTTCAGTGTTAGGTCTACCGATAGTTTTGTTGTTGTTTTGTGCCTTCAAGTCATTTCCAGTTTATGGTGACCCTATGGGAAACCTATCATGGGGGTTTCTTGACATGTTTCTTCAGAGAGGGCTTACCATTGCCATCCTCTAAAGCTGAGGGAGTGTGACTTGCCAAGGCCACCCTGAAGGGCTCAACAGGGATTCAAACCCTGGTCTTCAGAACTAATCCAACACTCAAACCCCTATGCCACACTACTCAAGACATATCTCTAATCACAGAATCCTAGAGTTGGGAAAAAACCCAAGGGCCATCCAATCCAACTCCCTGCCATGCAAGGACACACAACCAAAGCACCCCTGAGAGATGGTCATCCAGCATCTGTTTAAAAACCTGCAAAGGAGACTCTACCACTCTGCGAGGCAGCATATTATTCCACTGTCGAACAGCTCTTACTGTCAGGAAGCTTCTCCTAATATTTAGGTGGAATCTCTTTCCCTGTAGTTTGAATCCATTGTTCTGTGTCCTATTCTGTGGAGCAGCAGAAAACAAGCTTGCTCCATCCTCAATATGACCATCCTCAATATGACAGTATTGGGGAGACAGTTATCAAATTGGCAGATGACACCAAATTAGTAGGAGTAGCTAATACTCCAGAGGACTGGATCAAAATTCAAAAGGACCTGAATAGTCCAGAAAGCTGGGCCAAAGCTAACAAATTGAAATTCAACACGGAGAAATGTAAGGTACTGCACTTAGGGCAGAAAAATGAAATTCACAGATATAGGATGGGGGACACCTGGCTGAATGAAACTACATGTGAAAGAGATCTAGGAGTCCAAGTAGACCACAAGTTGAACATGAGTAACAGTGTGATGCGGCAGCTAAAAAGGCCAATGCAATTTTAGACTGCATCAATAGAAGTATAGTGTCTAGATCAAGGGCTGTCTGACAGTGGCACACACTTCCTCGGAGTGTAGTGGAGTCTCCTTCCCTGGAAATCTTTAAACAGAGGCTTGATGGCCATCTGTTGGGAATGCTTTGATCGAGATTTCCTGCATGGCAGGAGGTTGGACTGGATGGCCCTTGCGGTCTCTTCCAACTCTATGATTCTAGGGAAACCTTTTCTTTCACAAAGTCAGCTCATACATTACTCACAGTTTTAAAGCCTATAATAAAATAGATTCTCCCTACTCACAGCTGCCCATGAGAAACATCAGGCTGTGAGACCATACCTAATGGAACCACAGAATCGTAGGGTTGCAAGAGACCCCAAGGGCCATCCAGTTTAACCCTATTCTGCCACGCAGGAACTCGCACACAAAGCACCCTCAACAGATGGTCATCCAGCATCTGTTTAAAAGCCTCCAAAGAAGGAGCCTCCACCACTCTCTGAGGCAGCATATTCCACCGCTGAGCTGCTCTTACTCTCAGGAAGTGCTTCCTAATGTTTTGCTGGAACCTCATTTCCTGTACTTTGAATCCATTGTTCCGGGTCCTATTCTGTGGAGCAGCAGAAAAGACACTTGCTCCATCCTCAACATGACACCCCTTCAAATATTTAAACAGGGCTATCATATCACCCAGATGACGCCATACTATTAGCAGAAAACCCCACAGACCTAAAGCAACTGCTAAGGAAAGTCAAAGAAGAAAGTGTAAAGGCAGGCTTACTATTGAACAAAATAAAAATAAAAATAATGACCATGGAAGATATCCGCAAATTGAACTTAGACAATGAGGAAATAGAAATAGTAAAAGAGTTCCTGTACCTTGGATCAAACAGGGATGGCAGTCAAGAACTCAGAAGAAGGCTGGGAATGGGAAGGGCAGCTATGAAAGACTTAGAAAAGGTCCCCAAGAGCAAAGACACACAACTAAGCGGGAAAGTCAGAATTGTACAAGCAGTTGTGCTCCTCACGGCCGAGAGCTGGGCAATGAGAAAATAGGTTTATTTGAGATGTAGTGCTGGAGAAAAGTGCTGAGGATCGTGTGGATCATGGCCAAAAAGACAAACTGATGGGTCCTAGAACAGATCAAGCTTGAAATTTCCCTAGAGGCAAAGATCACTGAACTGAGGCTGTCGTACTTTGGGCACATCATGAGAAGACATGATTTATTCAAGAAAACAACAATGCTAGGAAAGGTGGAAGGAAGGAAAGAAAGAAAGAGAGGAAGACCACAGTTAGTTGGATGGACATCAGGGAGGCCATGGGCATGAATCTGCAAGAACTGGGGAGAGTAGCGGAGGATAAGGAGTACTGGAGATGTCTCATCCACAGGGCAGCCATGGGTTGAGAGTGACTTGAGGGCAGCTAACAACAACATCTCTGTTCTTATAACTGTGGAGTGCTGCACTCCCCCATCCCATGCCACAGGCCCTCTTGCTTCATAAGGGAGAAGTCCCACAACTCTTACACACGACGTTCAAGCCTCTTCTAGTGGCCCAGGCATGTCTCAGCATTGGAATAATCCAGTTTGATATCGCTTTAATGGTACTGCAACAAACTACCACTCCCAGAATTATGCCACCTGGAGCCATGGCCATTGAAGCAATGTCAAATCGGGTTATTCCCACACTGAGGATACATACAACCCTCAACACACTCAAGCCCCACACCAGGAGTCTCTCCTCACAATGAGGACCTCTATGGACCCTCTTCTAAGACTTACCTCTCTGGGATATATTAAAACAAATGATAGGACTTGCTCATAGGGAACCGTTGGCGGATACTTGCCCATAAGGACACATAGGAGACTACTTGTCCATAGAGAAAGAATGGAGCATATGTGCCCATAGGGAAACATTGGGGAACGCTTGCCCATAGAGAAACATAGGAGGATGCTTGTTTTGTAGAGGAGCACTTGCCCATAGGGAAACGTAGGAAAAGGCTAGGATACATAGGGGGAAGCTTGCCCACATAGGTTGGATTCACACTGGGCAAATAACCCAGTTTGGCACCGCTATAACTCTTTTGCTGGCTCGAGGCTAGGGAATTCTGGGAGTTGGAGTCTGTTGTGGGGCCCAGAGCAGACCCTGGTTGAGGACTATGGAATTCTGGGAGTTGGAGTCTGTTGTGGGGCCCAGAGCGGAGCTTGGACCCACAACAGACTCCAACTCCCAGAATTCCATAGCCTCGGGTCAGAAATAAGAGTTAAAGCGGGGCCAAACCGGGTTATTTCTCCAGCGTGGACGCAGCCAGAGACGCCCTAATACTACTAATAGCGCCCTCCCTCTCCACCTCCTCCTCCGCAGCTCCTTGTCCAGCTCCAGGGGGCTCCCCACATCCTCCGGCGTTGCCCTCTCCCACAATAACCCCGGAGTGGCTCCGGGGCGCTCCTTCTCACCTCCTCCTCCTCCGCGACGCCATGGCAACAGCCAACTCCTGCCGGAGGACCGGGCGCCATCTTTGTCCCTCCTCTTTCCCTTGGCTTTTGCCCGGCCGACCTCGGCTTCGGGCGGCCCCACTGCGCATGCGCCACCGCTCTCTTGAGCGTCGACGGCGCATGCGCACGCTCCAGGCCTTTCGTCGCCCGCGTTAGACGTCACAGGGAGCCGCTGGAGGCCTGTGGTTGCCATGGAAACAAACAAACAAAGCAACAGGCCTCAGGGCTTGCGGCCTGTTGTTTATCTCCATCTTCCCTCCCTTCCATGGGCTGCCCTACTAGTTGTGTGATATGAATGTCATAGCCCTGAGTGTGTGTGTTAGTGATTAAACATGCCTCTGAGCATGGGCAGAGCACCTGGCCAGTTGGCATCCCTGCCCTGTCTTCCAAGAGTTTTGTTTTGTGGCTCTCTTGTTCGTTCTCTTTTCCATTGCCATCCATACTGCAGAAATAATCCAGTTTGGCACTGCTTCTAACTGCAAGGCTCCCTGCGATGATGGGATTCTGGGCACAACAAACCCAATTACCTTTGGGACTGAGTTACAGATGGAAGGCTACATGCCGTTCTCTCAGTCTTTCTCGGCCACTTCCCTTCTTCCATCCTGAAATACATTTGTGTCTTTGCAAGTTGTAAGCTGATCGCCTGTATCGCTTTGCAAAAACCCATTCATCTCAGTTCTCACATTCCCCTGTATTGTGTGCTTCATCTCAGTTTACCAAGATAAGGAGGACGATCCCAAGCCTGCCCAAGCCATTAAGATTTCCAAACCTAAACAAAAAGCGAAAACAGTACCAGAAGAAAAGTACAGTCACTTTCATAGAAAGAAAAGCAGAGGGAAACTACAACAAACATGGACTAGGCCCCATCCAGAGACAGGGAGGAAATCGGGATCGATTTGGTGAGGCATAGAGACTTAAGAGACTAAGGTGGACAACTGGGCACAATCATTCAGTTCGAGACCACTTTAACTCCCTGGCTCAGTGCTACGGAATCCTGGGAACTGTAGCTTGTGGTGGCACCAGAAGGCTAAATGCCTTCAATAACTACAGTTCCCAGAATTCCCTAGCATTGAGCCAGTGCAGTTAAAGTGGTCTCGAACTGGATTATTTCTGCAGTGTGTTTTGGACCTAAGCTACAAATTCACATGCCCTTCCATCAACGGAAAAACGGATTGTTAAGGCCGCTGAGTTAGCCTAAATGAACAAATTAATATTGGTTCTAAACAAACCAAACTAAACTTTTTCAGCCATACGAAATCCAATCTGTGACTATGGTTATTAGTAATTTTAATAGGATTATTTAATTGCATCTGTAATGGTAGAATAATATTTTAATCGTTTGTTGGATCGCAGTCAGGATGTGGCTGGGGGGGCGGTGGGGGGGTCAGAGCCTTACTTGTATGCCTTCTTCTCTTCTCTTCTTTCTTTTTCTTTCATTCTTCCTTTCTTCTGCTCCTTTATCTTTGATTATATATTATTTTGATGGTAAATTAGACCGTTCATACCCAAAATTAATGAAGTAAATCCTCAAGACATGTTAAAAATAAGTTAAAATATGACATGTTCAAGACATGTTAATTTCAGATTAATTTTTATTAATTTAAAGGCAATCCTCAGATGAGGCTATAACTCTGGAGACCTAGATTTGATTCCCCACTCAGCCATGAAACCCAGTGGGTGATCTTGGGCAAGTCACATAC
Source organism: Sceloporus undulatus (assembly GCF_019175285.1). Classification (NCBI taxonomy): domain Eukaryota; kingdom Metazoa; phylum Chordata; class Lepidosauria; order Squamata; family Phrynosomatidae; genus Sceloporus; species Sceloporus undulatus. Next base: position 33,466,554 of record NC_056530.1, on the reverse strand, counting down.
TCTCAGCCTCAGTGAAAGGCAATAGCAAACTTCCTCTAAACAAATCTTGACAAGAAAATTCTTTAGGGTTGCCAAAAGCTGGAAACAACTTGAAGGCACATAACAACAACAAATGTCAGTCTGCATCAAATTCACTTGGTGGTGGTGGTGGTAATAATAATAATAATAATAATAATAATAATAATAATAATAATAATAATGTTTACTTGTATTAGGCCTGAGAGAGGCAAACTTGTGTACAAACAAAAACAAACAGCTTCATTTATATACCGCTTCATACTGAACTAACAGTGTCTAAGCGGTTTACAACTGTAAGCTAATTGCCCCCAACAATCTGGGTCCTCATTTTAGCAACCTCCTCAGAAGGATGCAAACCTGCGTCAAGCTTGAGCCCTTTAGCTGGTACTGCCAATGCGATTTTAGGCTGCATCAGTAAAAGTATAGTGTCTAGATCAAGGGAAGAAATAGTGCCACTCTGTTCTGCTCTGGTCAGGCCCCACCTGGAATAACGTGTCCTGTTCTGGGCACCACAATTTAAAAAGGATGTTGAAAAACTGGAACGTGTCCAAAGGAGGGCGACTAAAATGGTGAAAGGTCTGGAAACCATGAAGCCCTATGAGAAAAGACTTAAGGAGCTGGGAATGTTTAGCCTGGAGAAGAGAAGGTTAAGAGGTGATATGATAGCCCTGTTTAAGTACTTGAAGGGATGGCATACTGAGGAGGGACTTGTTTTCAGCTGCTCCAGAGACTACGATCCGGAGCAATGGATGCAAGCTTCAGGAAAAGAGATTCCATCTCAACATTAGGAAGAACTTCTCAACAGTAAGGGCTGTTCGACAGTGGAACAAACTCCCTCGGAGTGTAGTGTACTCTCCTTCTTTGGAGGTATTTAAACAGAGGCTGGATGGCCATCTGTCAATGGGGATGCTTTGATTGAGAGTTCCTGCATGGCTGAATGGGGTTGGACTGGATGGCCCTTGTGGTCTCTTCCAACTCTAGGAGTCTATGATTCTATGCAACCTTATGGTTGAGTGAGTGGCTGCAGTACAGGCATTTAACCACTGCGCCACCAGGGCTCCTAATCTTGTACCAGTTTTTCCCCCTACTTACCACAGACAGACATAAAATGTCAACTTGGAACACAAAATCAATTACAGTGGAGAACGTCTGTGGCTAACCATGCCCCTTATTATTCAATAGTGATGCATGCACTGATGCTGATGTAGGCATGTCACCTACCATTGAGTATTATCGGACACGGCCATCTGCCCTGTAGGTTCTGATCTATCTTTTGATCACCCTTGATGTACAGCTGGATGTGGTCAAGGAGTTCATGTACTTTTTGTAAAGGCAGGCGAAGTGCAATTCTAAGAAAGAGCAGGTTTAGTTTTGTTTATTTTTTAAATTGGTGAACTGTGTTTTACAGGCAGATTGGACCATCACATCCCAAACATTGCGTACAAAAGCACAAGACAAGTGACATCATTGGCACAAATCTGACCCAGCAGCCATCCACAGCCAAAGCCTAAGCCTCCATATATACAGTATATAGAGGCCCAGCCTCCATGTATGTAGGCCTCACGCTCCTCCTTTCTCCTTGTGCTCAATCTGACCCTTCGATATCAAATCCGGGATCTCCACAGCCAGCCAGGGTCCTAGCTGTAAGACAAGAGACTGTTAGTGCTGCTCCCATTTGCATGCTCTTTCTGAATCCTAGCCTACAGATTCGAATATACTAGGCAGGTACAGCATGCGTGGGCAAGTGCAGATCTCCAGGTGTTTTCACAGTGCAACTTCTATAAACCTGTCCCTAAACACAATGTTTTAGCATCATCTGGGCCATTTAGGTCAGGAGAAGCCTTTTTTAACAAGAGTTGACCAGAAGTAACTGTTTACTTCAGGTTTTTTTAAAGCCCTATGGAAACACCCCCCCCCCAAAAAAAAAAAACCTGGCCATAATGCACCCCCTGAAGAGATGTGGGGACATGTGGGGATTTATTTTACCCCCTAGGGCCACAAACAGCTCATAGACCATATGCATATTTATAAATTTGGTTGCCAGTACTAGAGGTATTCGACTAGTACACCATACTGTGACTGGTGTTCAAAAACAGGCATGTTCTTTAGACTCAAAGGGCCACTGAACTACTGCTCTGCATGTATTTATCAGTTTTCTTGTCCCAGTGCATACAATAGTTCTTTCTGCATCTATATCTAGAGAACTGACAACCAAGGCACTGACAATGATGCCTCTAGCCCACAAAAGCTGACTTATGTCCCAACAAATTCCCCAGCATTTGAGGAATCAGAAGACAGCGTTTGCTGCATTCACCCTTCTGTTGTTATTGTGAAGCATTAGGAAAGTACTGGATGTTTTCAATAATGACCAATTACTCACTTATAAAAGGCATCGAAGGTCTGCTGCCTTTGCAAAATCTTGCTCCCTCTTTCAAACAGTGGCATTAAAGCTCTCGAAACCCAAACCTCCCTTCCCCACCTTCATTCTGAGTTATGTCAACAACTCACCCCCAAAGCCATGAGGTGAGCAAGCCCAAATTTGGGGACGTTCCTGGCCCACAAAGGCTTGAAATGATCTGTCAGACATATTTTGCCACCCCTATAATAATAAGAGAGAGATCCAGGCCTTAAAATGACAGATAGCAACAGAATGTAGATAAAAATACTCAAAACATACAAAAATCTTAAATTCTTTGAGGCAAGTATCTGACCTGTACATTTTTGCTGTTTTCCCGTCTAGCTCTGGAATAGCTATTTCTGGAGCAGTGGATGGATACGTGACCGGAATCTGCAAATTAATCACTTTCATTAACCCAGAATATCTGGATTTTTTTCTTTTTACTGTCATCTGTCAACACTGCCCTGTTTGTGGTTCCATTCAGTAGCAGCTCCCACACAAGGCAGGCGAAAGTCCCAAAGGGAAAAGTTGCTAAAAGAACACAGAATAAAGACTCACATCGAACTCAACAGCAAATTCATACTTCAAGAGATTGTGGATGTACCAGCATTTCCCAAACCACCTGGAAAAAGACAAAAGAAAGAAGAAAATGAACATGAGGTTTACCTCTTTTTTTTTTTTTATGAAAAGAACAGAACATCACTATCATAATAATTAGCATTTGTGCATCCCTTCCAGGTGTCCAAAATACTTTGCATGCATTATATAGTCTTTTTACAACAGTAACGTTAAGTAAATCAATATTATAATTTGGCTATTGAAGGCAGGGACTGAGTGTGAGTGAGATGTTTGCCTAAGCCTAGCTAGTGAGTGAATTTATGGCAAAGAGAATTCGACCTGTGGATTTTAGGGCTAGTAATTTGCTTTGTGCTGTGGCATTCCAACCCCACATTTTGGCTTAGAATAATAGGCCCTATACAGACAGCCAAAATAAAGCTGCTTCGAGTCACTTTGGAGGTATGGTGTTTCAATGATGCATGAGTCCTAAGAGTCTGGAAGCCGCACCAAAGCCACACTCTAGTCCTAAGCAGTGGAATGCAGCTTTGGCACAGCTTCTGGCCTCTTAAGATGCATGTATCATTGAAACACCATACCTCCACAGTGACGAAGCAGCTTTATTTTGGATGTCTGTAACAGGCCATAGAATCATGAATCTGCCTTTTTCAGTTGCTAAAGATGAAACTGAGCTGCACCGAATGTAGTTTAGATTAGAACATCCTGTTTTCAGCATTCTTCAATAGATGATGGTATTATCCTCTAGTCTAGGCTGAGGCCATGTGGTGCTAGGGTACAAGTTTGTTGTCACTGTGTGCCTTCAAGTCATTTCTGACTTTTGGTGACCCTGAAGGGAGTTTTCTTGGCAAGATTTGTTCAGAGGTTTGCCATTGCTTTCCCTGAGGCTGAGAGCATGTGACTTACCTAAGATTCTCCCCAGTGGGTTTCATGGCCCAGCTGGGAATTGAACCCTGTTCCAACATTCAAAGGGCCCATACAGACAGGCCAAAATAAAGCTGCTTCGGGTCACTTTGGAGGTATGCTGTTTAAATGATGAATGAGTCCTAAGAGGCTGGAAGCCGCACCAAAGTCACACTCCAGTCCTAAGGACTGGAGCACAGCTTTGGCACAGCTTCCGGCCTCTTAAGATGCGTGTGTCATTTAAACAGCATACTGTACCTCCAAAGTGACCTGAACAACTTTATTCTGGCCTATCTGTATGGAGCCAAAGTATAATGCCACACTGGCTTTGCCGGGGCTATCCAGGAATTCTCCCTTTTGTCCAAAATGCCTGAAGGAGATGCCTGAAGGCACCCCAATACCAAACAGGAATAAATCAGAAAGGCTGTGATATTTTAACCTGAAATGCCTGGCCGCTGCTTGCTTCAGCTCCCTGGTCATCCTATATTGACTTTTTCACTCGCTCACATACTCACCTTGTGCCTTCCTTGTTGGATTCCAGTCTGAACCAATCATTATCAGCATTCTTGTTGTTCTCCACATACTACAGAAACAAAGGAAGAATAGACAACTAAAAATCTGCTGATCCCCGATGTAGTCAATAATAATAATAACAAGCCTGCATTCTCCTATAAATGGGCCGTAAACTTGTTTTGGAGATACCAGCAAGGGAGCACAGCTATCATAGACCCTTAGACCAGTGATTCTTAAACTTTGGTCCTCCAGATGTTTTGGACTTCAGCTCCCAGAAGTCTTGACTGTTGGCCAAATGGGCTGGGGCTTCTGGGGGTGGAAGTCCAAAACACCTGGAAAACTAAAGTTTGGGAATCACTGCCCTAGACTGAAGAACGGTAGACGCCTTCAGTCTGGTTTGGTCTTCCTCTTCCACTGGTCATGCAGCTTCAGGAGGTACACACCTGGAGTGATGAGGAATAAAGAGGACACTTGCCTAGCCAACCAAGTCGCCAAATCAACCTTGGTGTTCAATGGAGTGACATGAGCATAGAACCCTAGAGTTGGAAGAGACCCCAAGGAGGTCCATCCAGTCCAACCCCATTCTGCCATGCAGGAACTCTCAGTCAAAGCATCCCCATTGACAGATGGCCATCCAGCTTAAAGACCTCCAAAGGAGACTCCACTACACTCTGAGGAAGGCTTGTGTTCCACTGTTGAACAGATATTGCTATCAGGACATTCCTCCTAATGTTGAGATGGAATCCCTTTTCCTGTAGCTTCAATCTATTGTTCTGTATCCTATTCTCTGGAGCAGCAGTAAACAAGCTTGCTGCAGCCCCAAAGTGACGCCCCATTAAGAACACACTGGAGACATCATCCAGTTTAACCCCTCTTTAGCTGCCCTGGCTCAGTGCTAGGGAACCCTGGGAATTGTAGTTCGCTGTGGCACCAGCTCTCTCTGTCAGAACTACAGTTCCCATAATTCCCTAGCACTGAGCCAGGGCATTTAAACCGGATGGTTTCTGCAGTGCGTTAGACTCTTGCACAGACCTTAATAAGGGCCTGGTACTCCTCCTTCAGGCGCTGGACCCACAGCTCCTTCTCCCTCGGACCCGCGTTCGTTTTCAGCAACGGCAGCTCCGCTACTAGCCGGCGAGTGGCCTCGTCCGCCATCTTGGTTGAGGGAAAAGGGAAGGGAAACGTAGCCGGAAGTGGCTTCGCGCCGTCAGAACGACAAAGGGTCGCCATGTTTGTCAAGGGCAAGTGGGAACTCGGCCGGGAGGCCATGATTACTGAGGGCGGAAATGAGGTTGCGAAACTCAAACCACTACACGGTGCGGACTCTGCAGATACACTCTTTGACTATGAATCCCACAGTCCCTTCCCACTGGCCTTAAAAGGTTGCAGCAAACCGTGATCTTGCTGCTGGTTCCATATTGGACAAACTGTCCATGTTTAGGGTCCGGTTCTCTATCCATAATGCTCAGTAAAAAGAGTTTCTGGTGAGATTCCACAATCTACCTTCTTCAAATAGCTTTTTGTGGGGTTTTGGGCTCTGTGTCCATCTTCCAGGAGAGTTTATTCCTGACATTTCACCAGCATTTCTCTGAAGAAGAAGCCAGCCAGAGATGATGGCGAAACGTCAGGAATAAACTCTTCTAGAAGATGGACACAGAGCCTGAAAAACCCACCAAGAACTATGGATGCCGGCCATGAAAGCCTTCGACTTCTACCTTTAAATGTTTTTTTAATTAACGTATAAATCTTAAACCAATAATAACTTACAAGTCTTCCACACATGTTAGAAAAGAGCCCACCGTATCTTATCTTATCTCATTGGCTGTATTAGAGGAACTGAATGTACCTCTGCGCTACACAAATGCCAGCAGATAAACCTCTCTTGCAAATTCTCTTTGCACTTAAGGTCCCCGTCCAAAGGTTGACAGAAGAGTTGAGTACTTTCCAAGGCCATCACCAAACTTGCCTCACGGATGTTCGCTTTATGTATATATACCCAGCCTTGAGCCTCAAGGAGAGGCAGGAAAGAAATAAAAAGTATTATGATGATTTATTATCATTATTGAAGTAGAACTTAGAGAGTTACCTTTTGGACTACAAGTTCCAGAATCCCTCAGCTACCATAGGTAGCAGAATTCAGATTCAAAGGTCTATGGCAGTGATGCCGCGACCCTTTAATACAGTTCCTCATGTTGTGATGACCCCCCAACCATAAAATTGTGGTGTCTCAGTTCCTAAGACCATCGGAAATATGTGTTTTCTGATGGTCTTAGGGGACCCCTGTGAAAGGGTCATTCAATCCCCAAAGGGGTCACAACCCACAGGTCTAAGGTCTCAAGAAATACCATATATATTTGACCATAAGTCGATCTCATGTATAAGTTGAGGGGTGAAAATTATGGATTTTGATATGACCCATGGTAAGTCAAAGGTAAAACTTAGGGGCATGTAAGAAAGGATCTAAAGCAGTGGTTCTCAACCTTCCTAATGCAGTGACCTTTTAATACAGTTCCTCATGTTAAGGTGACCTCCAACCATAATTTTTTTCCTAAGACCATCAGAAATATGTTTCCCTATGGTCTTAGGCGATACCAGTGAAAGAGTTATTCGACCCCCAAAGGGGTTGTGTGACCCACAGGTTGAGAAACACTGATCTAAAGCATGAAGCAGAGGAAAATAATGCCAAAGAGCTTGCAAAATTCTAGCAGTACTAACTGTTTTTGCTCACCTTAAAGGCTGGTGCTTCCAGGGCAGTATATGCTCTTGTCTTTCACAAGTGAATAGTTCCTTTTTTAATGTACATCATTTAAGTCGACTCATGTTTTTCTGGTCCAGTTTTTGACTAAAATGTCTAGACTTATACATGAGTATATACAGTATTTGAATCTACCTGCATGTTGAAACCCTGTGCTCCAGCCACATGAGTGGACAAATCGCACAGGGTCTTGCTCACTCTCAGAGGTGTTTGCCATTGCTGTCATCCAAAGCTATGAGAGTGTGTCTTGCCCAGGTTGCTCAGTGTTTTTCCATGGCTTAGTAGAGATTTGAATCTTTGTCTCCTGGACTCTTATTCCAGCAGTCAACCATTACACTGTTCTGGCTCTCAAACTTGTATTTGACTTGGTATATTTTATCTCGTCATGATAAACTAGCTTAGATATACTGCTTCTCTTATTTTGAATGGGAATAAATAAATAGAGTGTCAGCCTGGACCTTGTGAACTTCCTGGAGTAAAGCTTAGGAAACTAACCTTCTTGGACACTAATCCCAGAATCCCCCAGTGGCCATGCAGGATTGGGAATTCTGGGAGTTTTTGTCCACAAAAGTAATTATCCAGTCCTTGTTTTAGAGACTTTACTTTGGCCACACTTGGTGGATCATTACAACAGATACAACAGATCTTCTTGTATCTTTCAGTTTTTGTACTCATAGCTGGAAACCAGAGGCCTAGAACACTGGTTCTTAACAATTGGCTGCCCAGATGTTGTTGGACCAACTCCCAGAAACCCTGACCACTGGCCATGCTGACTGGGGCTTCTGGGAGTTGAAGTCCAAATTATTTGTAGGATCAGGACTGAGAATCACTACTCTAGGAGATCAAGCGATAAGAAGGTTAGAGTCGTCGATAGGCACTTTAAAAATAGTGAAAGAGGTTAGCTGTGACAAGTCCAAAGAACCAAAAAGTGAGGTGATGGACCTCAAAAATGTTCAGAGTATATGTTTCAGATGATGAACACGGGGCCAGAACGTGGCAAGATTACATTTCGGGTCCAAAGCCTCCAGACTCCCCCAGCCAGCATGGCCAGTGATTATGTTGGCTGGGGGATTCTGGGAGCTGTAATCCCATAAAGTACTGTTTGCAACCTCTGCCTGTAGCACTCCAGGGTCTGAATTGCTAGTCTCAGCTAGTGTAGACCCATTGAAACAATGGGATTCAGCAATTAATTCATTGGGGCTGTTCTAGTTGGGCTGGCAATTGGGCTTAGGCTTTAATGGATGTGCAACTTGCAGTCCTCCAAATATTGCTGGACTACACCTAACATAAGTCTTTGCTAACCTGGCCAATGATGAGGGTTATGGGAGGTACAGTCTAACAACATCAAAGAGCCACATCTTGTCCATCTCTGATATACGTGGTGTTACTTAGCATAGGCCCATGTTTACCATACATAATTATATGAGTTGAGAAATGGACATGCAAACTCTTGATCTGGAGCTGGAAAATAGTGTCTAAAAGTCACATCTGCTTATGCCCAAATCAAACGACAGACATACACCCTGTTATAGACCAAGGAAAGTTTTGCCTTTATTGCAACCAAACACAAATCCAGACACAGCCTTGATGTAAGAGAGGTGCCAGAGTTTGCCTGCTGTCATTCTTGGGGGGAAGATCCCGAGGGTTTTTGAGAAAAAGCTTGCTTTTTACGATGTAGCTTTCTTGACAGATTCTTGTAAAGTTGTAAAGAGCTGAGTTAAACTATCCCTCATTTGGTCAGCCCAAGGTTGCAGGTGTTCTTGGGCCTGTTGAACAAATGTCCTGCAATTGGAAAAAGAAAATGTGGATCAGACTGTAAATTCAATGTAATCCTGGAGTACAGGCAGACGTTGCAAACAGTAATTTTGGGAATTACAGCTTCCAGTAAGAGACCCCCCAACATAAAAGAGCCTTCTCCCATTGGCTGTTCTCAGCATGTCCTATTCTAAGATCGAGCGCTACTGAACATGGAAGTTCTATTCCTAACTATCATGGCCTATATAACATTACAGTAAATGCCCAAAGTCCATCTACACCAGGAATGACTCTTTAGTAGTCTTTTTCACAAACCTGTGGCCATATGTTTAAAAATGCATTTCAGATACCAAGGATTTTTGTCTTGCACAAAGAAGCAAATATTCCCAGCCTGGAGGATCCTCCAAGTCAGAGGTGGGAAAAGTTTGGCCTGTGGACTCCATGTGGCTCCACAGCACCATTTTTATGGGTTATGGTTCCAAAATACACCCAGAAGGACTTTGAGGGGGCATGGAAGGCATTCATTTTAGGGCTCACAGAGGTTTAAAAAACTGTTTTACAAACATTTCCACCCAAATTATTTATACACACACACGTATATATTTACTGCCTTCCTCCTGGTATAGGAACTCAAGGTGGCTATTATTAATGTATAATAATATAAATTGTTATTAATAAAATAAATAATAATTGGTCCCTAAATGCACTCTAGGGGGTGTGGCCGTGGGTGGCATTTTTTGGGAACCTATTGAGGCCAATGTACAGCTGAGGAAGATCCCAAAACATGGTGACAATGTCCCCCAGAGGGTACTTAGGGACAAAACAATGTTGTTGCAGGAATAGATACACTGGGAATGTGTGGGCCTCCAAGGTCTATTGGGGGGTAATTTGGCCCCCTACCCTCCACAAGTTGCCTACTCCTGCTCTAGTTATAATGGACCACATCTCCTGTCAGCCCTGGCCAAAATGTCTGAAAATGATGGGAGTCACAACCCAATTTGAAGGGTGCTTAGTTTGTGAAGCACAATGCACTTTAGGGAGGGCTTGATTTCATCATGTGCTTTCAAGCTGTTTCCAACTCATGGCGAATCTATCATGGGATTTTCTTGGCAGGATTTGTTTAGAGGCGGTTTGCCATTGCCTTCCCCTGAGGCTGAGAGAGTGTGACGTGCCCAAGGTAAGTTTATCCTGAGTCTGTTCAGCTCTAATTGTATCGGTTATTCACACTGCCAATGATGCAAATCTTTTTTAAAACCTCGACCCCCCCCCAATATTGATTATCTTGGATTAAGTGGGTTTTTTTAGCCCCCCCCCCCCCCCAACATAATTGTGATGTGTGTGAACAACAGAAATTCAACCCGGATTCATCCTGGATTCTTTTCACCCCTGTTTCAAAGCTGCTACAAGATCCCCTTGCATACTATTGAAATACAATATGTATTTCAGGTGCACTTGGAAGTAGATTTTAGTCTATGAAAGCTCATGCTGCCAACTTCTTCCTTTCAGTTAGTCTCAAAGGTGCTACAAGATCGTGGTGGAGTCTCCTTCCTTGGAGGTCTTTTTAAACAGAGGCTGGATGGCCATCTGTCGGGGATGCTTTGAGTGGAGTTCCTGCATGCCCAAAGTTTATCATGCAACATTGCAGTTAACATGAAATAACGCGAAGATAGTCTGAATGCAAAGCGGAGAAAACTCGCTGCTTTTTAAATTCAGAACAAACCGAATTTAAAAAGCTGCTGGTTTTCTCCACTTTAACTGTGGGTTAACTCTGCGTTATTTCATTTTAGCTGCAATTCAGTGGGATAAACTTCCCGAATTTGCAAGTTCTGTTTAAATTCAAATTTAATTTAAATTGCATTTAACTCCCATTTTCTCATGGGATCTCACTAGTGTGATAAAGCTCTATGATTCTACAGACTAACATGGCTATATTTTTGAATTCATTTGAATCCATTACAGAAATACAGTTTAGATGTCTTTTTTGAATGGCTGGCAGTCAGAAGCAAAGCAACCAGGGGAATGCAAGCACAGCAAATGCAGAGCTCTACATATGGATCCTTTTCAATTTCTCATTCTCTGCAATGTTAGAAGTATGGAGACCAAGGGACAATTTTATGGGGGACAGGGAAGAATTCGAACTGGGATAGCAATGGCTCCATTCCCCCACCCACCCAGTTGTTAGACCCCTGGCATAACCCCAGCGCTCTCCCAACGCATGTATAGATTGAAAAACAGCACATACTGTCCATGCGCCTTTAATTGTTCTATCTTCTCCTCTGCCAACAGCTCAGAAGAAAAGTACTGGGACATGCTCTGGGCATATTGTTGCAGTTTTTCTTGAAGAGCCGCGACTTCGGACTGGGCTTCTGCCTGGCGTTTCACAAGAGCACCTGCAAAGATGGACAAAGGAAGGCAGCTCATAAGAAGAGGCCTAGCAAAAGTCAAGCAAGTAAATGCCTTAATTATATATATTGATGTTGTGGTTGTTGTGTACCTTCAAATTGTTTCTGACTTCTAGCAGTCATAAGGCAAATCTTATCATAGGGTTTTCTCAGCAGGTTTGCTCAGCCTCAGAGGAGGTTTACCATGGCTGTCCTCTGAGGCTGAGAGAGTGTGACTTGCCTAAGGCCACCCAGTTGGTTTATGTAGCTGAGCCAGGATTCAAACCCTGGTCTCCAGAGTCATAGTCCAACACTCAAACCATTATACCAATACATGTGGACATATCTGTGAATATATGTTTGTGTGTACACACACATATGTGCTCACACTTATGTATACACACACAGCCCCTCTCTCTTTTGTACTCTCTGGCTTTCCTTAAAATATATCTAAAGGAATTAGATACATACATCTGAATACAGTACATAAAATATATCTGAAGGCAGTCTAAAGCATAAAACAGCAACAAGGTACCAAAAGAAGTGTAAAGCTGGTGAAATAAGCTACTTTTTTGAAGTACAACTTCCAGAGTCTCCCAGAATTTCTCAGCTCCCCCAAATCCTTCACTCTCCATATTAGCTATGGGATTCTGGGAGCTATAGTTCAAACAAGAACCTTTCCAAGATCTGAAGCTGATGCTGTTTCACGTGCATGACACCATCATGATTTTTATTTTGCTCATCTACTTGCACTGGAAGCATTTTTGTAAAGAAGATAGAGAGCAACTGAACACAGAAACATAAATACGGACCTGCAGCTGTTAACAAATTCAGGAAACATAGCCAAGGATAGTAGTGTTGGCCATATAGCAAAGTACAGTAACATCCAAAATCCACACAACATACCTTTATGGGGCCAAGCAAAATGCACAAAATACATGTAGCAAGCTTTCAAAGCTCGACTAGCTTCTTCACCAGGCAAAGGTGCATCTATTTTGTGCCTTTGGGTTGGTCCCATAGAGGTATCGCTGTTGGTTGGCCCCACAAAGCTATCGCTGTTTTGTAGATTTGGGTTGTTATTGTACTTTGTTAACAAATTGTTATCTAGCATCTGAAATATTTTGAGGAGCCATTTAGCTCAGTGGTAGAGTACCTACTCTATGTGCTAAAAGTCCCAGGTCCATTGCCTTGGAGTCATAGAATCATAGAGTTGGAAGAGACCCCAAGGGCCATCCAGTCCAACCTCATTCTGCCATGCAGGAACTCACAGTCAAAGCATCCCCAACAGATGACCATCCAGCCTCTGTTTAAAGACCTCCAAGGAGGGAGACTCCACCTCTCTGGAGTCTAGGAACTGCAGTCCAAAAAGTAAGTTTTCCAAGCTCTCTAGGGCTGCATCTGCACTGCAGAAATAATCCAGTTTGAAATAATCCAGATTTCGTGCATGGCAGGGGGTTGGACTGGATGGCCCTTATAGTCTCCTCCAACTCTGCGATTCTATGATACCCTTTTAACTGTCAAGGCTCAATGCTGTGGTATTCTGGAACTGTAGTTGTACGAGACATTTAGCCTTCTCTGTCAGAGAACTCTGGTGCCACAACAAACTACAATTCCATAGCATTGAGCCATGGCAGCTAAAGTGGTGTCAAATTGGATGGTTTCTGCAGTGCGGAAGTGCATTTAAAATTTGTGATGGAGAGTTGCCAGTCCCTCACCGAACAGTACCTTCAAGGCAGCAGATGCTGACCAGCAGGATTGCTAGGACAAAGACCTTCATTTCGTTACAGTCCAAGGGCTTGTCGACTTTCTGGAGGAAAGAGATGATGGGAAAAAGATGGTGAAGGGAGGAAAAGAAGGCAGAACCAATCCTTCTCTATATCACAAACACTTTTCACTCTTTGGTGTTGCATGCCTTCAAGTCATTTCCAACTTAAGGCACACCTATCACTTGAGTTTTTACGCCCCACTTTTTGTTTCGTTACAGGGATTGCCAAATTTTTCAGAAGGACTAGAAATGTTTGTATCCCTCTGCTATTAGTAAATGGAAAAGTGTGATTCTTGAGATGTCTGTGCTAAATAAAAGGCTGCACACAGTCACCCCATGTCCATGGATTTATCCATGGATTCAACCATCCACAGCTTGAAAATATTAATATATATATATATATATACTGTATATAAATTCCAAAAAGCAAACCTTGATGTTGCCATTTTAAATAAGGGACACCATTTTATTATGCCATTAGATGTAATGGGACTTAAGTATCCATGGATTTGGATATTCAACCCCCAGCAGATACTAAGGCCCCACTGTATAATGAAAACTGGCAGAGTAGGATAGGGTGACCAGATGTCCTCCTTTTGCAGGACATGCCCTCCATTCAAACCTTTTGTCCTGGAAGAATTTTGAGCATTTACATTTATATTTGTAGCTTTCAATTTGTAATGGCCTACATTTTTCTTGAATGTCCTACATTTTGAGGTGCCCTGTCCTCCTTTGTGTTTGGGACATCTGGTCACCTGGAAGGAAAGGCTTATCACTCCTATCGAGTCCTAAAAAGAGGACTTCACGTCTGTGTTTAATATTTCCCCCATTAAAAATGGTTTAAGAAACTTCACATCTGAGAGGTGGCAGCAACTCTTTTGAAACGGATAGACTGAAAAAATGAAAAGCAAAGTGGTTTTGCTGAATATTCAGTGTCTTTTGGTTTCCTCTCCTTTCTTTTAGGATTGTGAATGGTAAATGCGGTAAACAAAGCTCAAATAACTTTGAAATTTCTTTTAAAATCAAAGTGGAAACTTTTAACTGTTATGCCTGGAATTTATTGCTTGGTGCACTAGAGATTGCTGGCTGAGTACCCTCCCTAAACTACAAATTCCCATTGGGAGAACCTGGCAATTCAAGTGGGATCATAACACCATAACTGTGTAGCGTGAAAGTTTGCTAATTAAAAGAAAAAGAAACAACACACAAGCAGAAAGGACACTTAGCAAACTTGAGAGAGGCTTGCAGAACTACAAATCCTTTTTGGAGTGGAAAAGAACAAAGTTTATAGAATCACCATCCATGAGAAGGGGACTCCCAAAGTTTGCAGAAGTATAAAAATACTTTTGGGAGAGATTCTCAAATCCCTGCCCCCCTCAGAAAAACAGCCCAAGGAGCATCCCCAGTTGCCGATGGGACTTTTTGGGAAGGGACCAAAAATAAAAGAAGGCATAGAATGGAGTGTCCCAAAAAGATGCACTCCAAACTTCAATGGCTGCATCCACACTGCACAAATAATCCAGTTTGACACCACTTTAACTGCCCTGGCTCAATGCTAGGGAATCCTAGCAAAATAGTTTATTGTGGTACCAAAGCTCTCTGACTGAGAAGGCTCAATGTCTCACAGAACTACAGTTCCCAGAATTCCCTAGCACAGAGCCAGCACAGTTAAAGCATTCTCAAACCGGGCTATTTCTGCAGTGTGTTTTGGACCATAGTAACAGGGCTTAGGTTTTTGGTTTTTTAATTTTAATTTTATTTTTGCTCTGACATCTCTAGCCATTTCCCAGTGTCAGACCTCAGCCCTGGAATGGACAAAATCAGATGAGAAGGACAATTTCCACATGCGCAGACAGCCCAGAAAATTTCCATGAGATCACTGGCAGAGGAGAGGATCCCACACACCTGAGAGATTCCTAAAAGAGATGGTTTCCCAGAATCAAGGGTGGTATGTATTTTTAGGTTGGCTCAAGAACTAGTGTAATTGGTTTTCTACCAGCTCAGTGACATAGTGGCAGGGAAGTGGCACCGGTTGGATTTCTATCTGTCTCACTACCCTGAACTTAAGACCAGAGGTTTGGTTGGAGGTAGAAAGTCAGCCGTATTCACTTGCCCTAATCAGATTTCAGCCGTTGACTGCATAGATCATGAAAGGCTATGGAACACCCTGAAAGACATGGGAGTGCCAACACATCTAATAGTCTAATGAAGAATCTGTACTTAGGACAAGAAGCTATTCTTAGAACAGAATATGGAGAAACAGAAGGGTTCCCAGTTGGAAAAGCGGTCAGGCAAGCTTGCATCCTTTCACCCTATGTCTTCAACTTGTATGCAGAATATATTATACAAAAAGCAGGCTTGGACATAGAAGCAGGAGGAGTGAAAATTGGAGGAAGGAACACCAACAATCTAAGATGCAGATGACACCATACTGTTAGCAGAAAACATTGCAGACCTAGAGCAACTACTGTACTGAGGAAGATCAAGGAAGAAAGTGCAAAGGCAGTCTACTGTTGAACGTAAAGAAAACAAAAATAATGACTACGGAGAATCTACACAAATTCAGCCTAGACAATAAAGAAAATGGACATAGTAAAAGATTTCCTATACCTTGGATCAAACTTAGGAGACTATCACATGAGGGAAAATCAGGGGATTCAAAAGGCATTTTCTTGGGAAAGTCACGCAATTGTGGCAAAGATTTTCACACACATCGTGATCTAACAGGACTTATCCTGGCAAGAACTAGGAGTGCTCCATCAACTAACCATTCATAGGGACATCCTGTGAATGGGTTGTTGCTGGAGCATTCCTTGTTCTTCCCAGGATAAATCCTCTCAGATTGCGATGTCATCTGAAAATCTTTGCTGCGATTGCATAACTTTCCTGGTAAAATGCCTTTTTACTCCCCTGATTTTCCCCGTGTGATACTCTCCACAGATCAGAACCGGGACTGCAGTCAAGATATCAGAAGAAGACTTAAGAATGGAGAAGGCAGCTATGAAAGAACTGGAAAAGCTCTTAAAGACCAAAAATATACAACTAAATACAAAAGTCAGAATCGTACAAGCAATAGTATTTCCCATCACTATGTATGAATGCGAGAGCTGGACACTTAAGAAAATGGACAAAAAGAGAATAAATTCATTCAAAATGGGGTGCTAGAGAACAGTGCTGAGGATCCCATGGACAGCAAAAAGAACAAACTGATGGGTCCTAGAACAGATCAAGGATGAAATTTCCCGGGAGGCAAAGATGACTGAAATGAGGCTGTTGTACTTTGGTCACATCATGAGAAAGCAAGACTCATTAGAAAAGACAATAATGCTAGGAAAAGTGAGGGGAATTAGACAGAGAGGAAGACCGCATGCTAGATGGATGGACTCAATTAAGAGGATCATGGGTATGAACCTGCAGAAGAGTAGTGGAGGATAGCATGTCTTGGAGACGTCTCATCCACAGGGTTGCCATGAGTAGAGACCGACTCGAAGGTGGTTAACAATAAAAAATAGATTGTTATATATACAGTCTTCCCTCCGTTTTTGCAGGGGATCCATTCCGGACCCCTTCGCAAAAATGGAAAACCACTCATATACAAGCCCTATTGGCATGAATGGAGGCGCACCCCATTTTAACTCCTTCCATTCACCCCTCGCGGATAATCAAGGAGTGTGGATCCCAAGTCCGTGAGAACGGCGGGAGGACGTACTATATATACTCATGTGTAAGTCTAGAAATGTAGGTCAAAAAATTGACCCCAAAAACCTGGGTCGACTTATCCATGGGTCAATGTAAGTACTGTACTTTAACTCTTATTTAAAAGAAGGAACCATCCCCTGGTGAAAGGCAAGAGTATAATCTGTCCTGGAACATCAACCCCCCTCTGCTCTCTCATCCATCCAGCCTTAAGAGTGAGCACAAGAAATTATGTCTGCCAGAATTTTGTATGTTCTTTGACACTGTTTTGTTTTGCTTCATCCTTTACCTCCTTTGTTACATGCCCCTAAGTTTTACCCTCGACTTATCCACGGGTCATATCAAAATCCTTAATTTTGGCCCCAAAACATGCCCTCGTCTTAGAGGAGAGATTGACTTATAGTCGAGTATATATGGTATACAGTCAACCCTACTTATCTACAGATTTCTTATCCACGGATTCAAGCATCCACGGCTTGAAAATATTCAAAAGAAAGTATACGTTCCAAATAGCAAACCTTGATTTTCCATTTTATGTAAGGAACATCATTTTGCTCTGCCATTATATTTAATGGGACTTGAACAGGCACGGATTTTGTTATCCACAGGCGATCCTGGGACCAAATCCCAGCATATAACAAGGACCCACTGTATATATAATAGACTGTGTAATTCTTACCTGAGGAATCAATGAAAAGGTGATAGCCACTGCTGAAATGTGTTTGAGTTTGCAGCTGTGACTCTTTATATACCGTATTGAGAGTCCAGCCTGCTTCACCTGCCCTGATCTTCCTGATGATTGGTGTTTAGGTCTGACCCCATCCCACCCAAATCTGCCAACACACCAGCTCTTACTTGGAAGTTGTTGTATAATTGCAAACTAAGACCATTTCCATGTAAACAGGTTTACAGGGTCTAACGGTCACATTCTCCTCCCACTCAGGCACATACTTCGGCGATAACATTTTGCACAGTCCTGGAAGATTTGGCACAATACAGTCGCATGATAGGAAGGAAGATGTGAGGAAACTTCAGCTGTCACGTGTTGCTGGATTGCAATTTCCATGTTCCTTTGCCACTGAGCCCAACACCATCTGGAATAGTAGCACATGCTCTTTGGCTTAGGTAGATACCACATTTTAGAATATTATGCACAGGTTTTGGTTATTTCATCTCAAAAAAGAAAATGGGAAGGGAGAAAAATGATTTTTTTTCAAAAGGAAAGGAGAAAAGTTTAAAATGTATTGTTCTCTGCCCTCCTGAGCCCCTAAAGGGATGTACAATAAAACATATAAGAATGTGAATGAAAAGCCGATTAAAATCATTTTTAAAAGCCAGTTTCAAAAGTTTTTAAACCTCTGTATCTCTATCATCCTGTTGCATTTGAGTAATTTATCTTATATATTATGCTTGTTTCACGTCTCTATTGATTTTTGCATTTTGTTTCTATTCTCACAGGGATTCCTTCCCCCTTCATTTTAAAAAACCCGTTGAGAAAACTTTTGATTATAGGACACCTGATACAATTGGAGTTGGATGTGACAGATCAGGGTGAGAAACTGATGACCCATTGATTTTGTGGGGTTCCCGCTCCCATCATCTTTGACCACGCACTGTGTTCTCTGGAGCCAATGAGAGCTGCCTGTTACAGACTGCCAAAATAAAGCTGCTTCGGGTCTCTTTGGAGGTATGCTATTTAAATGATGCATAGATCCTAAGAGTCCGGAGGTTGCACCAAAGCCACACTCCTTTCCTAAGCACTGGAGTGCAGCTTTGGTGCAGCTTCCGGATTCTTAGGATGCATGCATCATTTAAACAGCATTCCTCCAAAGAGACCCCAAGCAGCTTTATTTTGGCAGTCTGTAACAGGCCTTAGAATCAAAAAGTTGGAAGAGACCCTCCAGTCCATCTACCTTGGTCCAGGCCTTGGAGGTAGAGAGGAACTGCTGGACCTCTTACCCTTTCCCTTCACCACTCCCTTCTCCTTTTGTGTCATGTCTTTTTAGATTGTAAGCCCAAGGGCAGGGAACTGTCTAATTAAAATGATTGTATGTACAGCGCTGTGTAAATTTACAGCGCTTCATAAATAAAGGTTAATAATAATAATAAGAAGAAGAAGAAGAAGAAGGTTAAGAATAGGGAGGGCAGCTATGAAAGAACTAGAAAAGCTCCTAAAATGCAAAGATATACAACTCACCCCAAAAGTTAGAATCATACAAGCCATTGTTTTTCCTGTTACCATGTATGGATGTGAGAGCTGGACAATGAAGAAAGAGGATATGAGGAAAATCAAGTCATTTGAACCCTGAAAATGTTCACCTCCTAGGGATGATGTGCACATAGACTGTAGTAATAATGTTTATATTGTTTTATAATTGACTGGTAATCAATCTATGTCTGAAATTCTGAGTTGTGAAATGTATGCATTGTAATGCTGATTTTAGCTGTTGTGCTCCTGCCTTGATCCATGGGGAGAGGCGGGAAATATAAATAAAGATGTTATTATATTTGTTGTTTGAGCTGTGGTGCTGGAGATGAGCGCTGGATGGCCAAAAAGACAAACAAATGGGTCCTAGAACAGATCAAGCCAGAAATCTCCCAGGAAGCCAAGATGATAAAGTTGAAGTTGTACTTTGGACACATCATGAGAAGGCAGGACTCATTGGAAGAAACAGTAATGCCAGGAAAGGTAGAAAGAGAGGAAGGTGTCAGGCTAGATGGATGGACTTTTTTAGGGAGGTCATGGGTATGACTTTGCAAGACCTGAGCAGAGCAGTGGAGGACAGGGAGTCTTGGAGATGTCTCATCCACAGGGTTGCGATGGATCAGTATCAACTTGAGGGTGGTTGACAACAACATAAAATGGTGTCCCTTATATCACAGAATCTTAGACTTGGAAGAGACCCCACAGACCATTCAATTCAACCCCCTGCCCTGCAGGAACTCACAATGGAAGCACAGATGGCCATTCCGCCTCTGCTTAAAGACCTCCAAGGAAGGAGGCTCCACTACTTTCCGAGGGAGTAAACAGCTCTTACTGTCAGGAAATTCCTCATAATGTTGAGCTGGAATCATTTTTCCTGTACCTTGCATCCATTGTTATGCGTCCTATTCTCTGGAACAGCAGAAAACAAGCTTTTCCCCTCCTCATTATGACACCCTTCAAAAACTTAAACAGGGCTATCATATCATCTTTGCATCGTCTCTTTTGCAAGCTAAACATACCCAGCTCCCTAAGTCTCTCCTCATAGGCCATGGTTTCCAGACCCTTCACCATTTTGGCCGCCCTCCTTTGAACATGCTCCAGCTTGTCAGCATCCTTTTTAAATTGTGGTGCCCAGAACTGGATGCAATATTCCAGGTGGGGCCTGACCAAAGCAGAATAGAGTGGGACTATTACTTCCCTTGATCTAGAGGACACTATACTTCTAGTGATGCAGCCTAGAATCCCTTTGGCCTTTTTAGCTGCTGCATCACACTGTTGTCTCATATTCAACATGTGGTCTGCTAGGATTGCTAGATCCCTTTCACACGTAGTCTCCTTAAGCCAGGTGTCCCTCTTCTATGCATTTCTTTACCTAAGTGCATTATCTTACATTTCTCCCTGTTGAAATTCATTTTGTTAGTTTTGGCCCAGCTTTCTAATCTGTTAAGGTCATTTGAATTTTGATCCTGTCCTTTGGGGTTTTCGCTATTCCTCCTAATTTGGTGTCTGCAATTTTGATAAGCATGCCCTCTATTCCTTCATCCAAGACATTGATAAAGATGTTGAATAACTCTGGGCCCAGGACAGAACCCTGTGGGACCCCACTGGTCACCTCTCTCCATATAAAATGGTAAAATCAAGGTCTGCAATTTGGAATATCTCTAAGAATATTTTCCAGCAGTGGATGTTTGGATCAGCGGATAAGGAGAGCCAACTGTACTTTGAATAAATAACCAGAAATAAAGGTAATGGGCCTTTTCTCATGGATGGCAGGGGGTGGTTGTTTTGCTTTTGGATCAGTAGCTCCTCCACACACACACACACACACACACACACACACACACACACCGGTACTAGAGGATTTCTTAAGGACCTTACAAAAACAACAACCCCAAAAGCTGCTGACTTGGTTTCCCCCTTCCTCTCACCCGAGTCCATAAGCAAACCTGACATGTTGGAGGTTAACGTCCAGCGATAAGATTAGATCAGAGACCTGTCCTTCACCTCCCTGCTAATAAACTCTGCCCGGTTAGTGAGCTGGAAAGAGCATTTGGAAGATCAACAGGGAATTGCCAAACTTTTAATTATTGGCCTGTTTCCGTGCCTTTTTGCTTCAATTCAGTTTCCAAATGTGAGCAAACAGCCTGATTATATTCTATAATAACTACTTATGAGCAATAATATGGCTGAAAAGGTATATATTACAGTAGTCACACTTCTGTCGCATTTATTTATTTGTCTATCTATAACCCACTGGGTGATCCTGAGCAGGTTACACTCTCTCAGCCTCAAAGGATGGCAGTGGCAAGCCCCTCTGAAGAAACTTGCCAAGAAAACCCTGCCATACATCGGAAGCGACTTGAAGACAAACAACAAAAAAGTCCAATCCACACTGCAGGAATAATCCACTTTGACACTGCTTTAACTGTCCTAGACTTCAGTCTATTTCGATGCATTACAAGGAATATACATTATGCATCTGAGGAAGCAGATTTAAATCTAGGACAACCCCTGCTGCCAACTTTTTTCTTTCACTTAGTCTAAAAGGTGCTACCAGAGCTCTCTGCATACTGTCAAGAACTAGTTAAACTCTCTCTGCAACTCAGTAAATCAGTCCACTGTAGTTGAAAGAAAATGCAAAGCTTTATTTCTGCAGTTGAGGAGAAGTCACTAGGAAGGTATTTTGGGCTGCATCCACACTACAGAAATAATCTGGTTTGTCACCACTTTAATTGCCATGGCTGGATGCTATAGAATTCTGGGAAATGTAGTTTTTTGTGTGGTTTTCAGGCTACGTGGCTGTGTTCTGGAAGAATTTATTCCTGATGTTTCGCCTGCATCTGTGACTGGCATCTTCAGAGAATGCTGGCATGGACGTGTGTGGAGTATACACTCATCCCTCCATATTTGCGGCTTTGATATTTGCGGATTAGATTATTCATGAATTTGTTATCTCTAGGAATCTCTAGGGCCTTCAGTGCAACTCTATGGTCAACTTTAACTAAAGGTTGCACTGAAAGACCTAGAGATTCCTTGAGAGAATACTCCACTAAGCATTTGTAGCTCCTCCAGCGCAGTTTGACTTTGTAGTTTGTTGTGACACCAGAGTGTTGATTTTAGGCTGCATCTGTACCATAGAAATAATCTGATTTGACACCACTTCAATGCTATGGAATGGTTCAATGCTCTGGAATTCTAGACTTGTAGTTTGTTGTGGCCCAGAGCTCTGTGGCAGAGAAGACTAAATATCTCATAAAATTATAATCCCTAAATTCCATTGCATGGAAGCATGATAGTTCAAGGGGTGTCAAACCGGATTATGTTGGCATTGTGGACACAGCCTACGAGTCTGAGGTCGCCCAGTGGGTTTCCATGGCCAAACCGGAATCCAAACCCTGGCCTCCATTGTCCTAGTCCACTGCAAAAAGGAAACCAAGGCTGCATCCGCAGTGCTGAAATAATCCTACGTTGACACCGCTTTAACCGCCATGGCTGAATGCTATGGAATTCTGGGAACCATTGTTTGTTGCCTCACAAGAGCTCTCTGACAGAGAAGCCTAAGTATGTGAAGTCGAAGGCTTTCATGGCCGGCATCCATAGTTTTTGGTGGGTTTTTTAGGCTATGTGGCCATGTTCTAGAAGAGTTTATTGCCGACACGGCCACACAGCTGCCCGAAAAGCCCAGCAAAAACTGAGCCTAAGTATTTTACAAAACTACAACTCCCAGAATCCCATAGTATGTGCATAGCCTTTTAATTCTGTTACATTTTTAATGTAACTTAATGAATCCCATTGTGGAGAAAAGCAGGATATAAATCCTGGAAATAAATAAAAATAATAATAAACAAATTGTAAATGGTTTTAACTGTTTAAAATGTGACTGTAATGTTTTTGTTTTTAAATCTTTGAGCCGCCTTGAGTTCCAAAGGCGGTGTATAAATGAAATAAATAAGAAATCATAAATTGAGGCAAGGCAGTTGGGGCCAGAAGCAGTTCAAAACAAAAGCCTGAGGTGCCCTTTCCTATTTTCCCTCAGCGAGCCAAGATTGACAGGCGCCACGGCTACATTTCCAACCAATGGAGGCTCAGCGAGGAGCACAAACCCCGCCCCTAGATAGACGGTCAGCCAATGAGAAGCCTGGGTTTAATTGTGGGGGCTGAGGGCGTTTAGAGCTGGGGATGCCCGTTTTTAAAATGGCCGTGGATGGGTTGCCAGGGCAACCTCTGCTTCCTGGGTCAGAGGTCAAAAGATGCCCAGTAATGGCGGCCCTGTTTCAGGGAACAGCCTGGGCTGATGCTAGAGCCTAGTTTTGGGACCGAGGCTGTGCTTTTTGGGGGGCAGCAGCCTCCAGGGCCCGACTTTTGGCTTTAAGGGGCCCTGAGCCCCACAAAGCGGGGAAAAGACCCTCCCCTGACTGTCCACAACACAAAGAGACCCCTTCTTGGCTCCTCTGGGGCCCATTGAGAGGCCCTTCCCGCCCATTTCCTGGTTATGGAGGGGGCTCCTGACCCACCAAGCCCCCTTTGCTGACACCCCCTTTGCCCAAAGGGACAGGGAGCCAACAACCCCACGAAGAGAGGAGCTCTCCTTCTCAGAGAACCCCCAAACCCCATGCGCTTGGTGGTGCTGTGGGGGCAGCCCAGAAGCCATGGGGCACCTGCTCTCCCTCAGGCCAGGCCCAAGGAGGGCCCCTCGGCGAGGAGAGCAGCCCCTGGGCAACCCTGGCAGCTTCGACGAGCTCCACCGGAAATGCAAAGGTAAGTATGCATAAGAAATCATAATACAGTAACAATACGGAGAAATGTAAGGCGGAAAAACAGAATGTGCAGATATAGGATGCAGGACACGTGGCTGAATGAAACTACATGCGAAAGGGATCTAGGAGTCCAAGTAGACCACAAGTTGAATGTGAGTCAACAGTGTGATGCGGCAGCTAAAAAGGCCAATGCGATTCTAGGCTGCATCAATAGAAGTATAGTCTCTAGATCAAGGGAAGCCATAGTGCTGCTCTATTCTGCCTTGGTCAGGCCTCACCTGGTTCTGGGCCCCACGATTCAGAAACTATGTTGAGAAGCTGGACAGTGTCCAAAGGAAGGCCACCAAAATGGTGAAGGGTCTGGAAAGTATGCTCTATGAAGAGCGGCTTAAGGAGCTGGATATGTTTAGCTGGAGAAGAGAAGGTAAGAGGTGATATGACAGCTCTGTTTAACTATTTGAAGGCATTAGTGATACCTTTCTTGGCCAACCGAAATGCGCAATACGTTTGTTGCAAGCTTTCGAAGCTCCATGGGCTTCTTCATCAGGCAAGATGCTACACACCAAACAAGAGAAGAAGAAAAACATTTGGAGATGTTAGATTTGTGAGATGTTTATAGCTTTGGTGTTGCAATAAACTACAATTCCCAGGATTCCCTAGCACTGAGCCAGGACAGTTAAAGCGGTCTCAAACTCAAACTGGGTTATTTTTATTTTGCAGCATTTGAAGTAAGCGGAGGGGAAAGTGGAAGGAGAGTAAATTGAGGCATTTTAAGAGCAGCTGAAAAGGTAGGAGGTCAGAAAACTATTCAGGGCTCTCCCTAGCAGCTGGAGGGTATGCATTTCAAGAACTAGAATTCAAAGATATAGCCTTAATCTGTAGCATCAGTACATAGAGAGATCTTGTAGCACCTTTGAGACCAACTGCAAGAAAGAAGTTGGCAGCATGAGTTTTCCTAGACTTCAGTCTACTTCCTCAGATGCATTATGAGGAATAAGCATTTCAAAGCTCCATGATTTCTTCATCAGGTGAGTTGTTACAAACTAAACAGGAGAAAGAAAAGCAATTGGAGAGGTTAGTCAGATGCCTGTATCTTATAAAGATGTTATGATGGGGAGGATCTCTTTTGCAATTGCAGGCATCCTGCTTCTGCAGTTGGGAGATTTTCAAAGTCCAGGAAATTTAAAGTCCATTTGCATCTCAACAGGGACCCCTCTTTTGCAATCCAAAATGCCTCCATTCCAGGCCTGTTTGTAGGCAGAGAACAATGGATTCCCCAAGAAGTGTCCATGTTTTTGCATCAGGAACATTTTGGTGGCATAGAAGTAAAACATGCGAATTCAGTCCAAATTTAAGAAGAAGAAAAATTACCTTGGTTGACGGTCCCAGTCCACAGGCTGCTCTTCATGGTTCCCCTGTTGCAGCTACAGTGTGGTATCTCACAATACAAAAAACACGCAGGGGTAGTTGTGCTGGTCATTGGTGACCAAAATGACTTCACGCTCTGTGTATGCCTGCCTCTTCCATTTTGTTCCACTCTCTTACTTGCTCACTTGTGTGAAAAACAGCAACTCCTGTTTGCTTTTCCACTTTTACCATCTGAATGCTGAGAGCTCCCTTATTAAGGGAAGGGGAAGATTATGAGACATGAAAAGGTTTTCCCACCCACCGTTTTGGACTATCCTCCCCAGAAAGTCCAGCTTTAATGTCTTTGGAGTCAGAACGAGACATTTCTGTTTTCGCAGGTACTTTAAACTATGGTTTAAGTGAATAATTCTTACTTACAATTCTATACGCATATGCACTTAATTCTGTTTTATTTTTATTGTAATCATGACTTATTTTTAATTTTTTGTTCTGTGTTATAACCAAAATAGGGTAATCTTAGGGTAGGCAACTTAGGCCTGTTACAGACTGCCAAAATAAAGCTGCTTGGGGTCTCTTTGGAGGTATGCTGTTTAAATGA
Source organism: Sceloporus undulatus (assembly GCF_019175285.1). Lineage (NCBI taxonomy): Eukaryota > Metazoa > Chordata > Lepidosauria > Squamata > Phrynosomatidae > Sceloporus > Sceloporus undulatus. Next base: position 33,440,868 of record NC_056530.1, on the reverse strand, counting down.
TGCATGCATCCTAAGAATCCAGAAGCTGCACCAAAGCTGCCCTCCAGTGCTTAGGAATGGAGTGTGGCTTTGGCGCGACCTCCGGACTCTTAGGACCCATGCATCATTTACATAGCATACCTCCAAAGAGACCCAAAGCAGCTTTATTTTGGCAGTCTGTAACAGGCCTTAGTGCTCTCCACAAGTTATTGGGAGTAGCTCCCAAGGCTGTGGCCAGCATAGTCAATATTGAGGGATGATAGGAATTGCAGTTGCCCAAACAAAATGTGTCCTGATTGAAAAATATGTATGGATTTGCTACTGCTAACAAGGCAATCTAAGAAGGAGCTAGTATACCAGTTGCTACTTAAGGACAGTTAGAAATAAATAAAAATGAACCTTTAAGCACTGTTTGACTTTCTTTTCTCAACCCCATCATGCTAGAAGTCTTCCCCCAGCAGATGGAAGGAGTCAAACTTATCATAAATAAATCTTTCAGTAGCCATTTTCAGGTATGTATCCTTGTTACTGTTAACTATTCTAGATTTTGATATCCTGTTCTGCAAAGTACATAACTGAGGCTATCATGGTGGAGCAGGGGGGATGGATGATGGAGGGACAGAATAGGAGTGAGTGTAGGGTGGTGGTGATTTTTTAAAGAGAGAAAGCAAGTTGGCACTGTGCTTCCTGCCATTTCAAAAGCTGCAGATCTGGAGATTCTGCCTCTCAAACGTTCTGACTAGTAATATTCTTCTCAAGGGGAAGGAAAATATTTCTACAGCAAAGGGGATAGTCTGGTTAAGAAAAATCTACTGCCCTAGCTACTTAATGTTGTTGCATGTCATCTTTCTCCAGGTGACTCACACCATTCATATGAGTACAATTGGCCAATCAAGCTACCACTTCAGTACAACGTATGCAGGTGACCAGCAGCTAGGCCCAACAGAGGTGAGTAGAAGACATTTTATGACCAGGGTGGAATGGAGAAGAAGGGATATGAGAATTGCCCTGCATAATTCTAATTCTTGTGAAAGATGTATCAGCCCAAAATCATGAAGGAAACAGAACATGGATTTTCCAGTTCCAAACATGGGTGAGGTGTGCAGAAGGTTGTTGTTATGGGCCTACAAGTCATTTCTCCCTTATGGTGACCCTAAGGCAAACCTGTCAGGTAGTTTTCTTGGCAAGGCTTGGTCAGAGTTGGTTTGCCATTGCTTTCCTCTGAGGCAGAATGTGAATTGCCCAAGATCACCCAATGAGTTTTATCATCAAGCTGGGATTTGAACTCTGGCTTCCCAAAGTCTTAGCCCAGCACTCAAAACTATACCACACTGACTCTTCATGCTGAGAGTTGGAAGGATATTTTTAGCATCTATGAATGTACATGCAATGCACTAGTGCTGTTTTTAGTGACTGAGAGTGAAATTTTCAGTGACTCTGGAGAAGAGTGTATAGGGGCAAATCCCAGAGGTGGTTTTCAGCCAAGAAAGGTTTAGTGAGAGCAGGGGAGATGGAGGAGGTGAATGGCTGTATGAAGGTCACACAATTTTCATCCCTATTGTGAAAATATACTGGTTCTCTTACAGCAATCTCTGTGTTCACTGACTGTCCAATTGATTGTTGATTGAAAAAGCTTATACTGTAGGAAACCTGTTAGTTTCTTGCAGCAAGGACAATAGCCATGTGATTCTTGAAAGCCTAATATTTGCCTCATACAGACAGGCCAAAATAAAGCTGCTTCGAGTCACTTTGCAAATATGCTGTTTAAATGATACATGCGTCCTTTGGTGCAGCTTCCAGACTCTTAGGATGCATGCATCATTGAAACACCATACCTTCAGAGTGACCTGAAGCAGCTTTATTTTGGCCTGTCTGTATAAGGCCATAGCTATCCTTTTGACAGCCAAATTAAGCCACTAGCTTGGTGATAAGTTTGCAAGTCAGGCACGCCTGCCCTGCCTCTTTCCTAGCTTTCAGAATCCAAAGAGTGCTCAGCAATGGCGCCTCTTCATCCTGGAGAGAAGTGACCAGTGGGGTGCCACAGGGTTTGATTCTTTATCAGTGACTTGGATGAAGGAATACAGGGCATGCTTATCAAATTTGCAGAGGACATCAAATCAAATTAAGGGGAGGACAGGATCAAAATTCCAAATGACTTTAATAGATTAGATAAGAAAGCTGGGCCAAAATTAACAAATGAATTTCAACAGGGAAAAATATAAAGTACAGCACTTAGGCAGAAAAAAAATGAAATACAGAGATGGGGGACACATGGCTTAGTACATGTGAAAGGAATCTAGGCGTCCTAGCAGACAACAAGTAGAATATGCATCAGCAGTGTGTTACCAAAAGCTAAAATAAAATAAAAAGCAAAGTGGACTATTTCACCCTCTCTTTCTCTTGCTCCTCATGCCTATAATTACACATTGTTGGCAAACTTTCTGTAGTGATGGCTCCATCTTGAACAATACACTGACACTGAATATCCCAGTTGACTCTTGCTTTCTGGCTCATTTTTCTCCCTCTTTCCTATGCAGGTGTTTCCAACACTTATTGGGGATATTAACAATGTTGGCAGCCTCAGTGCTCAAGCGCTGTACCTTCTAGCTGACCAAATACGAACAAAGGCTGTATTCCAGGTAATGTTTCTCTTGTGATTGTTGCAGGGAGGGCTATTCAGTTGTTGTGCTTTCCCCTTCTGCCCTCATGTTCTGAAATGGTACAGTCCAAGCATAGGTGTACCACCTCTGTCAAAACTAGGCCGTAAACCTATTGTAAATACATCCATGCTCACCTCTTGCCCCATTTATGAATTTGTTCCAGACTCAGCAGTCCAAATTTGTGACTTGGCAGTTTGATACAGAATACCGTGGAGATGACTACACAGCCACCCTAACACTGGGAAATCCTGACTTGATCAGCGAGTCGAGTGAGTGAGTGCCAGTTTTTTACAGGGGTTTAACTACTTGCATTGTGTTTGTCTTTTACTTTCCTTTTGTTCTTCAGCATCCTGCTATGCTCCTTAGTTGCCAGGTAAACCAAGGAGGGAGGCAAGGAAATGGAAATAATTGTGTATGTATTAGTGATGTGCCTCTACATCATATTTATTTCTTTTGGAAGAACAAATAATGAATTCAGTTTCCCACCCAATGTGAAAACAGTGCAAGGAGAGTTTTCCACAATGGATTCCTGCCCCCCACTCCATGGCCACATGGCCAGAGGAAGATGGAGGGCAGCCAAGGATTGTCCAGCTGTGTTCTGATCAATAGTGCAAACATTTTCTAGGGTCCTCCAGTGCACTTGGAGGATGATGTTGTTGTGCATGTGGCTACTAGGTGGGTGATCCTCTGCTGGCCATGTTGGGTAGGGAATAGGAAATTTGTGAGGAAGACCTACCTAATTTGCCTCAATTCTAGGTCTTTGATCCAGGGCTTCTTGTCAGGGTAAGAGTGGGGGCATTAAGAGTTGTCCTCCCTGGGGTTTCTTGACCTCCCTAAGAATTCCACCATTTTTATTACACGAGTCTCTGGAAATTCTTCCTATATGTTGTGTGTGTAGATGTAATGGGCAGGTTGCCCCACCTGGCTTCTCTTGGAACATGAGTGTGCTTCAGAGACTGTTGAAGGCACACTCAGAGCACACTCTGGTTACACACTAGTCTCCAATTCCACCACTGAAATTTGGCAACAAGCCACATCTTTGATTTTTTTTTAAAACTAACAGGAAATTCTTAATTTAAAGAGTTTTCTATGGCTCCTATCATCCTTACCAAGCATAACCAATGGGGAAGGATTCTGGGAGGTTATGATCTGGAACATCTGATGGGTACTAGGGGCTGAAACCCTTATGTTAGTTTTGTCCCTTTCTGTAAATGCTTATGTCATGACTCTTTATTTGGAGGGGATGGTCTGTTATCTAGTAATATGCTAATAGCTTCCAAGTGATTGTATGCATCTCTTATTAAGGAGTGGGCAATCTGTGGCAACCCAGATGCTGATTGCAACTCCCATCAAGCTTAATCAGCACAGGCAGTGGACAGGAATGATGAGCATTGCAGTCTAATAGCATCTGAAGGGACAGACGTTCTCCACTCCAGTTTTAAGTGGATGAGGAAAAGGCAGGGCCACTTTATGAGCAATGAATGTTGACTGTGTGTCCCTCTCCACAGTTATTGTAGTTGCACATTTCCTGCAGAGTGTGACGTCACGGTTGGTCCTAGGGGGTGAAATGGTGTACCACCGGCGACTGGGTGAAGAGGGTGCCATTGTCACCTTAGCTGGGAAATACACAGGTTGGTCTCTTTTGCTAAAAAATTAGAATGTATACTCTTAAGAGAGAGCCCCCTCCTTCCCACACCCTCCTCTGTTATGTTCTGCCAATATCTGTGTAGGTTTTTTTTTTAAAAAAGAGCTTTCCCAAAGAGTCAATTTCTATCATAAAATGATAATTCAAGGAGCTTTCACATAAAGACTCAGCACACTAAAAATTTTTTACTCAACTGGATAATGTCAGTAAGGGGCAAGGTAAAACCTGCAACACAGATCTGAATTTTAAATGTCAGATGAGGCTTTTAAAAAACTAAGTTTAAAAGAAACTTTTTTTTTTTTTTTGGGAGGGGAATCCTCTGGAAAAAAGCAGAAGGAAGTGGGAGGAGAAAAAGGAAAACAAATAGTATGGTGCAGTGACCAAGACTGGAGACCTGGGTTTAAATTACCACTCTGCATGAAGTTCATTGGGTGACTTTAGGCCAATCGTTTTTCCTTTTCAGCCCAGCAGACTCCGCAGGGCTGTTGTGAGGATAAAGTTGGTAATAATAATAATAGGAAGGAAGATCATCATGTGTATCTTTTGAGTATCAACAGCAAATACATTTCTCTACTGCTTATCAGTGAACTAACACTCCCTAAGTGGTTTACAATGTGTAAGCCAATTGCCCCCAATATGCTACTCATTTTACCAAACTACAAAATGATGGAGGGCTGAGTGGACCCTGGAGCCCTGTCTGTGCTCAAACTCACAACCTTGTGACTGTGAGTGGCTGCAGTGCTGGTATTTAACCATGGTGCCACCAGGGCTCCTCAAAGCAGTACCTTGGAGAGAAAGCAGAATATAAACGTAACTCATAAATTATTTAAAAAATAATTTCTTAGACTTCTAGCTTTTTGCACCAATAAACCATTGTGATAGAAACTATTCAGCAGGCAGATGCTAAAATGGGTGGGAAGATGTGTCTTTCCAGGTGTTCTTGGACTGCAGCTCCCATCAGCCCAGCCAGTCAGACAAGGGAGAGGCTATTGGGAGTTGCGGTGCAATGACATCTGGAAGGCTATATGTTCCCCATCTGATGTAATATTCCATGTAAACTATTAAGAGTTCGTATGGAATATTGTAATAGGAGGAAATGGACTTTGAATGTAAGTGACTCCATACTGGACACTCCCCTTTGGCACTTCTTAGCTAGAAAAACAAAATTTAGGTGGAGGCTATATCACAAATGTGTTCCAGTGCTACAGTCTTTCCTTCTTCCCCATTAATAATGCCCCAATTTCAGTGTGCTTTTTTCTCCCTTTAGCTCTCAAATGGATAGCCACACTGAACCTCGGCTATGGTGGGGCACACGCAAGCTACTACCATCGGGCCAATGACCAGGTGAGGCAAACAAAAAGTTTTCTTCTCCCCACATCTCCTTAGTTGCTTGATCCCAACAACTTGTTAAGTCCAACATCCTTAGTTTTTTGTGGGTTTTTCGGGTTATGTGGCCATGTTCTAGAAGAGTTTATTGCTGATAGTTCACCAGCATCTGTGGCTGGCATCTTCAGAGAATGGACCTGGAAGAGAGTGGGTATATATATACTGTGTGAGCCTGGGTGAGAAGGAGTGATTCCCATGTTATTCTGTGTATTGTTCTGTTGTTGATGGCAGAGCTTCAGGGTGGGAGGATATGCAAAAGAGAATTAATGTCTGCTAATTGGTGATCATTGTCTGCTGGGGGAGCCTCTGACCCTGAGTGGTTTCTTATTTGCATTTGCTGAGTCCTGCTAGCCAAACTTTATTTACTTTGATGGTTTCTTCTTTCCTGTTGAAGTTGTCCAAGTGTTTGTGGATTTCAATGGCTTCCCTGTGCATTCTGACCTGATAGTTGTTGGCATGGTCCAGAATTTCAGTGTTTTCAAACAGCATTTTGTGCCCAGGATGGTTTGTAATGTGTTCTGTTACTGCTGTTTTTTCTGGCTTACCCAGTCTGCAGTGTCTCTCATGTTCCTTGATTTGTGTTTGGACACTGCGTTTGGTGGTCCCTATGTAGACTTGTCTGCAGCTACATGGTATGTGGTAAACACCTGCGGCTGTGAGAGGGTCTCTCTTGTCCTTTGCTGATTTTGGATTTTCTTGGTCGGTTTATAAACCATTTAGAGGTTGTGGCCACATAGCCTGAAAAACCCACAAAAAACTATGGATGCTGGCCATGAAAGCCTTCAACTTCACATCCAACATCCTTATTTCACTTCTTTGCAGATCCAGGTTGGGGTGGAATTTGAGGCAAACACTCGACTGCAGGACACAAGCTTTGCTTTTGGTTATCAGCTCACATTGCCCAAGACCAACATGGTTTTCAGAGGTAGGTAAGCCAGCAATAGGGGATGTTCACCTTGGAAGAAGTTGTTTTGGACTGATACCCAGTAAATGATGCTGAATTGCAAGTTCCATCAGCCCTATCTAGCTAAGAACAGCTAGAGGGTCAGAAGTTTCCCATCACTGCTTTGAAGCCTTTAACAGGCCCTTCCTCCCATAAACCTGTGTTTATTGCCTGTTATAGAGCTCGAAAAAAAATCAACTTTTGGGCTACAATTCCTAGAATCCCCATAGGGCACATTGTTTGGGAATTCAGAGCATTGCGGTCCAAAGTTACCAAGCTCTGCTCTGTTGGCTTCTCATGGGTGGAAGGCTGTACTTTCCCCCCTTATAATTGTATTCCATTTTCCATGAACTCAGTTCTAAAGTTGTTCCAGACAAACTGTTCAGCATTTAAACTTCTGCTTCTTCAAACATAATCATTTAAAAGTGTTGATATCTTATAAGCAAACTATAGTGAAGTTGTTAATGTGATATTGAAATACATTATAATCATGGCAACAGTATTTTCTTTGTCTTGAGAACCAGTTTGGGCATGATGTATTGTAGAAAATGCAGTCCATAAATAAATTGATTGGCTATGAGTGGATAGGACCATATTTTCAGACAGAGGAGAGGATTTCTAGTCTCTTGTCTCCTCTTTTTTGTATTTCTCAAAGTGTGAATACTTTACTAAGACCAAGACTGAGGCTCCAAAGCCTTTCAAAGGTGGACAGAAAACAGGTAGAGGAGATTCCTGAAAACATTTGTTGTCTGATAAGAAGCTGAGATGGGTCTTGTAAATTGTGGGGAGGCTAGTGTTGCTTTTTGAACCTTTCATTTTCCTCTCCCAAAGGTTTCCTGGACAGTAACTGGTGTGTGGGGGCTGTTCTGGAGAAGAAGCTGCCACCTCTGCCTGTCACCCTGGCCTTGGGTACCTTCCTCAACCACTGGAAGAATCGGTTCCATTGTGGGTTCAGCATCATTGTGGGCTGAGTGTCCTGGGAGCTTGTCTCCGCCACAAGAGAGGCCTTGGGATTAAACAAGTGTGATACTGCTCGGTAGGAAGGACCTGGCTGCATGTGTGTGTGTGTGTGTGTGTGCAGGTACATTGGGGCAGCTCACCCCAAACTGTTTTGCAGCAGGCAGTGGTGATATGAACCCTGCTGTACCTTGTGTCTGAGAGTGTCAACACTGCAACCCTGCCTTCAGGAGGCCTATCATTTTTTTTTCTTTTTGATATTCAAAATGATATTTGATGTTGGACAATACCCCTTGCTCCTGAGACGTGGCTCTGGATCATGTGCTAACTGGTTTATGCAAGACATTCACTGCAGCAGGGATTCTGATGCAGTGGCAGGGCGGGTTGCAATAGCTCCCTTCGGAGAAGAACGGATGCCTTTATTTACTAAGGCTGGGGGCTATTGGCCACAGTATTTCCAAATGGATTTAGCAATCATTGTTGTCACTGCTCCAGGTCTGTGTCAAAGCTCTGAATTTCAGAGGCCACAATCAGGGTAATAACCACCTGGCATGCCATGGTGAATTTGTGGGCACTGTGCCACATGGCTTACCTAGGACTCTGATGAAGACAAAGATTGTGGCTTCAGTGTAATGGTTACTTGGAATCCAATTAAAACCATGTTTGGGGGGTTCATCACCCCCTCAAAAACAAAGAAATGTCTCATTTGCAGTTATTTGATAGGAACCTAGAGTTCTGTTTCTTGATGTTTAACCAGCTGCCTTGAACCGAAACACTTCATGTGGACATGTATGTCTAATCTCTTAATAAGTCTAAAAGTGTTGATTGACGATGTGAAAGAGAAATCAACACAGCGGAAGAAAAGTAACTCCAGTCATTTTAAAATGTTTATTACTGAAATGCTATAAAGGGGGTAGGGGAAAGGACCTCTGCTGCAAAGCATAACAGTTCAGTGTATCAAATTACAGCGCTCATGCACTCAAACAAATTGGTGTTAGCAGCATCTGAATAGCTGATGCGCAGTCACTTATCAAGTTTACCCCATTTCCCTTGAAATTACAATAATAATACATGTTTCCATCTCTAGATTAGCATACGGCCTTCTTAACAAGGCGAGCTTGTATTTAGAGAGATCTTGGGAAATGTCTAACAATTTGTAAGCTGCTCTGATAGCCTTTTGGCTTAAGAGAGCGGAGTATAAATATATTATTATTATTATTATTATTATTATTATTATTATTATTATTATTATTAAACTAACTGAAATAAAGATGTTGGCAGATAGACTTCAGTCTACTTCTTCAGATGCATATAACATACATGCATCTGAAGAAGTAGATTGAAGTCTACAAAAGCTCATGCTGCCAACTTCTTTCTTTCAGTTGCTCTCAAAAGTGCTACAAGATCTCTCTACATACCGATTCTACAGACTAACACGGCTATATCTATAAATTCTACCACTAAGGTGAGCTTGTGACTGTCTACCAACGTCAATCTGTTTGAAGGGTTCTCACCAGAGGCTGAAAAGCCATAAGCAAAACCTAGAATCAGAGTTTGAGGAGACCACAAGGGCCATCCAGTCCAATCCCCTGCCATGCAGGAATACAGTCAATGCACTCCTGACAGATACCATCTGACATTTGTTTAAAAACCTCCAAAGAAAGACACTCCACCAGATTCTAAGGCAGCATATTCCACTGTCAAATAGGTCTTACTGTCACGAAGTTCTGAATGTTTAGGCAGAATCTCTTTTCTTATAGTATGAGAAGTAAAAATCTGGTTAACAGGCAAGACAGTGCTGAGATGGCTAAGAGGCAGTGTGCTATATCTTGCAATCTGCTATGTTTTGGTACCTATACAGATTCCACCTAATGATTGATGTTGTAAATGTTGAGGTGGAGGCACTGAACCTGTTAAAGATAGTTTTCCCATGACATGAATGTCTAGTCGTAACCCACTGTAGCGGTCGGTGCTCATCTCCGTTACTAAGCCAAAGAACCAGCTTTGTCTAAAGATGACTCCAGAGGTTATGTGGCCATCTTGTCTGCACAGAGTGCTGTTGCCCTCCCACCAAAGTGGTACCTATTTATCTACTTCCTTTTGCGTGCTTTCAAACTGTTAGGTTGGCAGAAGCTGGGACTAGTGACAGGAGCTCATCCCATCATGCGGCACTTGGGTCTCGACTGCCAACCTTCCAATCGTCAGAATTAGTATCTGAACCACTGTTACCACAATTATATTTCCAAGGGGAGTCCAAAATGCAAGCAGCTGTTTGCGGCTGTTTCAACAAACCACTTCTGGCAGTTTGAATTTCATTAGCAGCCCATCTTTTGTAAAGCCAATAAGTCTTGTTGCCCATTAGAGACCAGGTTGTACCATAATGTTTTGCATTACAACAGAGATAGCTCATAACTTACAAGACAGTATCTTAGACTGAGGAGTGACATGATTGCACTCCTTAAGTATTCAAAGAGCTGTCACAGAGAGAAGGTGGCAAGTTTGTTCTGTGCTGCCTGCTCCTATCCTTTGATAGGATCAGGTCTAATGGTTTTAAGTTTTCATAGAATGGTAGAGTTGGAAGAAACGGCAAGGACCATCCAATCCAACCCCCTGCCATGCAGGAACTCTCAATCAAAACGTCCCCGACAGATGGCCATCCAGCCCGTTTAAAAACCTCTAAGGAAGGAACCTCCACTACACTCCGAGGAAGGAATGTGTTCCACTTTCGAACAGCCCTTACTGTCAGGAGGTTCCTCCTAATGTTGAGGTGGAATCTCTTTTCCTGGAGCTTGCATCCATTGCTCTGGGTCCTAGTCTCTGGAGCGGCAGAAAACAAGTTTGCTCCCTCCTCAATATGACATCCCTTTAAATATTCAAACAGCGCTATCATATAACCTATTAACCTTCTCTTCTCCAGGCTAAACACCCCCAGTGCCCTAAGGCGTTCTTCATAGGGCATGATTTCCAGACCCTTCACCATTTTAGTCACCATCCTTTGGACACGCTCCAGTTTTGCAACATTTCAACGTTTTGATTGAACATCAGAAGGTCCATAGAACCAATTACCTAGAGAGCTGGTGGAATCTCCTTTTCTGGATATCTTCACAAAACAAAACAAAAGACTGGACACCATAGTTATATGTATATATTATTTTTATTAATAAATAAAAAAGCTACTTCCTGAAGATGCTTTAGCTAGAGTTCCTGCATTGGCTTATGAAGACCCTTCCAACTCTGATTCTAGTCTTGCTTGGAAAGTCTCTAATTTCACTCTGGAAATGAAGATTGCAATTAAATTTACAGGGGCTCGAGGGAGGTCAGATCCTACTTATTTTTTTAAAAATGCAGTCCTTCTGTCAGGCAACAACGATAGCTAGAAATCATTGCCCATTTGCAAGGTTGAGGAAAGCCACAGTCATGCCCAGTTAATGCTTTGTTCTGCTATACTGCTGCTCTATTCCTAACTTGAAGTTTCTCCCAGCGGGTGGATAGGTGGAACAGGAGGACCCCAGGAAGAATGGGGAGGATCAGTGGATCGGACAAGGTTGGCTGCAGGGAGGATCAGCTGACACTTGGCTAAGAGGAGATCCACTTTGCAGGAGGAGTAGGAGGTTGGGAGTAGCTGCTGTTGGATTAATTGTATGGAAGAAGGATTATATGGCTGTGTGGGGAAGGAAAAAACGTGGGCTTAGAACAGATGGACTGGAAAGACATGACAGCCCTGCAAAATAGCTTAGCTCAGGGCGGCATCGGAGGGGAGCCTCATTTCCCATTAGACCCCTACCTCCAGCATTTCAATCCCAGGGAAAGGTTCTAGATTCCATTTTCGATGTCCCCTATAGCTAGGTCCTGTGTAGACCACCTCTAGATGATGGTGGATTGCAACTTCCATCGGCCACAGCCAGAATGGTTGAGGGAGGAGGATGGTTGTAGCTGGCATCCAACAAAATCTGGAGGACCACAAGAGGCTGACCCATACCCTAGGTGTCATGGATGTATGGCGTCAAAGATGGGATCTAGAAGCTTCCCCCAAACAGACACCTCTTGAGTTGAAATGTAGATCAAGACTGCATTCACACTGGAGAGATAGCCCGGTTTGGCACCGCTTTAACTACCCTGGCTCAGGGATGCAACCTAAGTTAGACTTCAGCTCCCATTATCTTTCACCCTTGGCTAGGCTAGCTAACTACAATCCAGCAATGCTTATGAGGCTATAAGCAGCTCAGTTCTGATTTAGACCACGGGTAAGCAAGTTAGTGTTCTCTGGACATTCTGGAATAAACTCCTACTATTCCTGATGGCTAGGACTAATAGAACGTATGATCCAAAAGACATGGAGGGCAACAGAGGGCCCTGATCAAGATAGTTTTATCTTGCAAAGCAAAACAACGACACGACATCTTCCCGCCTCAGGTGTTCAGCTGATAATTTCTGAAAGCAGGGGCGTCATAGAACTGAAATCCTGGATGTGAAGGATCTGCCGCGTGTGCTCAACTTTCAGTGTCCGCAGTTCAGTCAACAGCAAGAGCAGTTTGGCATACAGGAACCTAGAAAAGAAGGAGGGTGAAGAAAGTATTTTTGTTGTTGTTATTGTTGTTGTTTCTGTGTGTCTTCCTTCTCCCTGAACCATGGATCAGTTTCCTTCTGTTTATACACTGGTTGGTCACTTTTGGCCTTCCAAATTTTGTTGGACTGCAGATCCCATCAGCCCTCACCACTGGCTCTGGCTGATACATCCACAGTATACAAACTACATTCATCCTTCTCTGACATCCTAGCAAATGTATTTCTGAGGATGGCTATAAAGGTTTACAAGCCTGGCATCTTTTGGACCATTGCTCCCATACGTTCTGCTCTGGTCTCCAGAGTTGTAGTCCAACGCTCAAACCACTATGCCACACTGGCTTTGTATTTAAAAAATACAAAGATAAAAACCTTTAATGGGAGTTGTGATGCAAAACAGCTGGATGACACTGCATTGTGTACCTGTGAGCTATGTAATATTAAAGGTCCCAGGATTTACCTGGTGAATTTCATAGCTAAGTAGATATTTGAAGCTGGGTATGCCCAATCCTGGTTCCATACTATATACATTCTCTCTCTTTACCTGGGGCCCGTTCACACTACTGAATTATAGCACTATTATTCCACTATAATTGTTCACACTACTGAACTATTGCACTATTATTTAACTGCTGTGGTTCCATCCTTTGGGATCCTGGGATCTGGACTTTAGGGAGCGCATTTAGAATGATCAGCCAGAGATTCCTGACGTATCACCAGCCTCTATGGCTGGCACCTTCAGAGAATGCTGGCATAGAAGAGAGCTGGATATATATATCCTGTGTGACCCTGGGTCACACAAAGGTCAGGAATAAACTCTTCTAGAACATGGCCACATAGCCCGAAAACCCCACAAAAAACTAAAATAGATAGTGTTTTTTAAATCTGCATTTTTCCTACATTCACGGGGGTCCTTCACCCCTAACCCTAGTGAATGTGGAGGGACCACTGTAATCCGGTACTGTGAAGGGGCTCCTAGTCTTTACTCCTTCAAGTGCTACAAGCAGCATACTCCCCGAGTTCTTTCCCTGCTCACCTGCCTCTAGCCAAAGGCCGCTGGTCGATGTAACTTTTTAGCGTGAGGGCAATTTTCTCTTGAGTCTGGTCAATCTCCTCTCGCTGGACGACATTCACCTGGTCTGCAAAGCGGCAGGTTTGAGCAGTGAGAGACAAGCCAGGCAAGAAATAGCAGGGAGGTGGAAGATTCCTCTCCTGGGTCCCTTACTTGCTCCAAGGGAAACCCAACTCTTGGGAGTAGTTCCTAGAGAAAGCCCTTCTCTAGGCATTTGGAGATCCTCCAGCATGATTCTACAATCAACATCTGGCAGATGTTGACTATAGAGTTGCACTGGAGGACCTGGAGGTTCCTAAAAAGGGGTTCTCTTAAGGTGAAAAGAATAGTGGTGTAGTTTTTTTAATTTGTGATTTTTCCACATTTGCAGGAGTCCTTCACTCCAAGCCCCAGGGAGTGTGGAGGAACCACTGTGCTTTGTATGGTGTGACTGTGATCACGAAGAGTTTTGAGAGATTACCTCTATTTTGGGAAGGGGAAGTATGAAGCTGTGGCCATTGAGATGGGGACTTACCCGGGGAGAAGAGCACCAAGGCTTGTAGTAGAATATATTCAGCCTCATGCAGCTTGAGTTTCCGTAGGCTGACGTGAAACTTTAGCAGTGGCTCCAGGAAGATTCGCTGGAAACCAGCTGAAAGAGAAAAAGGGGTGGATTGACGATATGTTGGGAAGTTTTGTATTGGAGCCAGTGAGTACACAGGGTTGAAGAGCCAGTGCATTTGGCTTAGCAAGAGAAAGCCTTCCCTGTTTTTCATTGCTTCAATTCTCACAACAGTGAGAGGGAAAATGGATTTTGCACCAACAATAGGGTTTCCAGATATCCCTTATTCTAAAACAGTGATTCCCAAACTCTGATCCTCCAGGTGTTTTGGACTCCAGCTCCCTGAAGCCTCAGCCATCTCATCCCATGGTCCAGGATTCTGGGAGCTGAAGTCCAAAATACCCAGAAGGCCAGAGTCTGAGCATCCCTGGGATGTCTCCTGTTTGAGGGTTTAAAAGCTTTCTTCTTTATATAGGCTCAAGAAGAGGCCAAAAACTTCTTTAGGTTGGGATGTAGGAGCTTCATAAAGACAGAAATGTACACATTATGTAAAATATGAATGCAGACAATACAGAACATACCAGGATACGTGTTGCATGATATGGCTCAACATAGCTATCTGCACTTGGAGCTCTCTTTGCCAGCATTATCATTATGATCATGATGATTCATTATCACGGATCATTATGATGAACTATGGGTGGCTTCGTCGCCCCCTGGAAGAATGTATTACTAAGAGCTTTCTCTGTTGCAATCCAAATGATTTTGAGGTGGCCTGATCTTGAATGGGCAACCTATGCATTTTCCATAAAGCCTAATCTGGATATAGACAGAGTGACCACATGTCAAGACCACAAAGGAGGACAAGGCATTGCAAAATGTCAGCCAGTCAAGAAATATGTAGGTCATTGCAAAATAAAAGCTAAAGACAATACTCTAAATCATGCTTCTTAGTCATGCTCAAAATGGAGGACGTTTTAACATTCCTCCTGGACAGAAGGATGACATGAAAAGGAAGGCATCTGGTCATCCTAGATATGGATGCAGATTCCTAGAAGTGGTCTGTTGACTTTGAGATACTCCCTGGGGAAAAAACTGCCATGATGAGGGTTTGTTCATCAAAACTTACTGCTATGCCCTGATGTGAAAGGCTGCGCTCTTGAATAAAGGAGAGAAAATGACATGCTAACAGGATGCAATCTGAAGGATTGGGCTTTTCAAGATTCCTTTGCTGTGCTAATACTCTCTTCTAACCACAGGAGGGTGCATGGTCCCAACATAATCCACTCATAGGATGCAGCTTTTTGCCTTTCTGGGCATACCTTTCCAGAGGAGAAAATAACTAACAAATCCCAGGAGCTGTGGGCTTTATTTCAGAGGAAGGAACTGGCAAAACCACCCCTGAGGATTCCTTGCTGAAGAAAACCCTATGAAATTTATGGGCTTGACATATAAGTCAGCAGCCGACTTGAAAGCACATACAGACGTTCCTTTTGTTGTTATATGCTCTAGAGTCAATCTGGACCCATGGCAACTCTGCGGATGAGACATCTCCAAGACCCTCTGTCCTCCACTCCTGCTCTGTTCAATTCCTGCAAACTCATCCTCAAAGTGATCTCTTTAATAGAGTCCATCCATCTTGCATGCGGCCTTCCTTTTTTTCTACTTCCCTCTACCTTTCCTAGCATTACTGTCTTTTCCAATAGCTCATGCCTTCTCATGATGTGTCCAAAATATGACAACTTTGAGTTTTGTCATCTTGGCTTCTAGGGAGATTTCTGGCTTGATCTGCTCCAGAACCCATTTGTTGGTCTTTTTGGCTGTCTATGGAATCCTTAGCACTCTTCTCCAGCCCCAAATTTCGAATGGGTTGATTTTCCTCCTATCCTCCTTCTTAACTGTCCTCTCTCAGAACCATACCTGACAATGGGGAATACAATGGCTTGTATGAGTCTAACTTTTGTGCTCAGTTGTCTAGCTTTGCATTTTAGGATCTTCTCTAGTTATATCATAGCTGTCCTTCTCATTCTTAATCTACTTCTGATTTCCTGGCTGCAGTTTCCATTTCTATCAAGGTTTGATCAGGTATGGGAAATTCTTCTACTATTTCTATTTCCTCGTCGTCTAATTCAAAGTTGTGTAGGCCCTGTGTGGTCATTATTTTTGTTTTGCTGTGGGACTCCCTATGACTTACCCAGGACACTATCTTCTATGGTGTAGCAATGCTGGCCACATTCCCAAGCGTTGGTTTCCTCATTAAAGACTGTGTTGAATTGGATCGTACAGACTTCAAGGGCTGACCCCTTGAGGAGCGAGATCTGATCATCAATTGGCAAACTCCTAGTTTCGAGAGAGACAAAAACAGATGGTTAAGGGTTGGGACCAGCAGCTCATAATGTCTTGCAACAAAGCTCTGATCTGTGTTTTCTTTTTGGTGAAGTCAAGCAAATGCTGCAGACAGTTTTCTGCACAATTGCTCAGGAAAAATAAAGCATGTTCCTTTCTTCCGGTCGTCTAGTCATTGAATGCAAAGGCATTGGGATGACTATAGATATACTTGAATTAATAAAACCTCTGACAATGAAGCATCTTTTTACATCTGGCCTCCTTTTCCTCCTCATCCTCTGTCTAAGTGGAAGTTTTTTAAGCAGCATCGGCACTGAGAAAATAGAAAGGAGAGCTGAAGAAACCCTGACTTTTAGTTTACTGTGAGTTTTTCGGGCTATGTGGCCGTGTTCTAGAAGAGTTTAATACTGATGTTTCGCCTGCATCTGTGGCTCTGAAGACGCCAGCCATAGATGCGGGTGAAACGTCAGGAATAAACTCTTCTAGAACATGGCCACATAGCCCGAAGAAACCCCCCCAAAAAGCCTACGGATGTCAGCCGTGAAAGCCTTTTGAATGCCCAGGGCTTTTTAGTGTTCAGCTGCAGCAGCGTGACTTTAATGGACAATGCAATAAGCAAACATGAGATGGGGAAAAGTAGCATTTTACTATGGTCTACTATGGCAGCATGTGCCTGCATGCAACAGGCAAGGTAAACAGCAGCTGCCTCCAGAATCCCTTACTGAGCATCAATGGGCAGCAAAACTGAAGGAAAGAGCAAATAAACCTGCCTCACCAGCTACCCCAACATAGTTTTTTAAAAGCACAGATCTAACAATTTGACTCCAAAAATGGAAATAATAAGAAAAGAAATTGGAGAAAGGAGAGAAAAACAACCCACTCCTGGATACATTTTGAAAAAACGCACACTTCAAACGGTCTCTAAAAGCTTCCAAACAATTTTGTTTAGTTAGGCAATGCTTCCTCTTACCTGGTTGTTTCATGCACATGTACATAATGTTAGTTCTGAATAAAAAGCTTATTGAAACATATTGAATTGCTCTTTGGGGGAGGGTTATAGGGAATCGATCACTGTTCTTTCCGCATTCCCTGGTACCAGATTTTCTGTTGGAGTGGAAGTCCTGCTCTATAAACAAAATGTCTGAGTGCTGGCATTAGGCAGTGGGCCGTGAAGAAGAGGCATTTGTATTTTGTGTAAAAATCGATATTGTTGTTAGTACTGGATTGAAATAGTTTCTCTGTAAATGTGTGTACTTTGAATATCAATATAATTCTGCAGGGTTTCTAAACCAGCACTTCAGCCTTTTGTCTGGAGGACACATTGGGGAACATCAGCAGCCACTCATGAAGACTGTAAGTCCAGACACTTCTATTTGTATGAAGATTCTGATGAGACCGTAGATCGTCATTTTTCTTCTTTCATCAAATGATTTTGTTTTATGGACCTTCTCCCATTATTTTTAACTGCTGGTTAAGTCCACTTTGACTTATGGTGACCTCCAGAGACCTCCAAGTCACCCTCCCATCCACAGCCCTGCTCAGGTCTAGCACACTCATGGATATAGCTTTCTTGATTGAGTCTATCCGTCTGTACTGCAGTCTTCCTCTTTTTCTACTGCCTTCTTAGAATCATAGAGTTGGAAGAGACCCCAAGGGCCATCCAGTCCAACCCCATTCTGCCATGCAGGAACTCTCAATCAAAGCATACCCAACAGATGGCCATCCAGTCTCTGCTTAAAGACCTCCAAGGAAGGAGGCTTCACTATAATCTCCAAGGAAGGAGTGTCTTCCACTGTCAAACAGCCCTTACTCTCAGGACGTTCCTCCTAATGTGATGGGAATGTGATACTGGTACCATTCAGCAGTCCCTTCCAGGTCCAGCAGGAAAGGGAGGTGATGGTGGCAGGGGTGGCCACATACTACTTTTCTCCTAGGGAAGAGGAGGAGTTTGTGGTTGCCACTGTTGCTAACACTGCCATCCCTTTCTTTCGCGGCAGCAAATGGTGGAGGGGGTGGTTGGGATGTGTGCCAGTCAGCTTGGCTGGGATAGGTTGGGCAGTGAGGTGGCCAGGAGGGGAAGGTTGGATGGTGAGCAACCTTCCCTACTTGCTGGTGCTTGTCCTTCTGATGCTCCCTCATCTCTCCCCACCTGGCATGGCCTGCATGGAGGAGTGGGTGGATTTCAGAGCACCAGACTGGAGGTGGCATCCACCACGTCTTCTGTGACTCTCCTCCCCCATTCTGCCATGCCAGGGGGGTCCGTGTGGCCCTGATCTGGGCCCACTCCCACCCCATGTTTGTTCCATGAGTGGAGAGTGGCAACCAAGACCAGATTCCTCCCTCCACCAATGGCTCCCACTCACCAGAGACGTGAGGTAGCAGCCTGACTGGGCATGAAATTTCTCCAATTTCCATGACATCTTCTCTGAGGCTGCATCCGCAGTACAGAAGTAATCTGGATTATTCCGGGGTCAAACCTGCAGAAATAATCTGCGTGACACCACTTTAACTGCCGCAGCTCAATGCTATGGAAATTGGTGCTCCACTCTGGTGCCACAACAAGCTACAGTTCCCAGAATTCCATACCATTCAGCCATGGCAGTTAAAGTAGTGTCACACCAGATCGTTTCTCCAGTGTGGATGCAGCCTGACTCTATTGCTATTTATAGTTTGGACTGCATGGTTTTAATTTGAATAACTGATTATTTAGGAGATTTATTGTATTTGTTATATACCTTTACATACATATATACACACAGAAATACACAGAAAGAAACACACACACATATAAGTGAAAGTAAATAATAATAATAATGTTGTATATAATAATACCCAGTATTATTATTAGGGGGTAGGTAGAGGAAGAGCCTGGGACTTGAATCCTCCAGCCAGCTTGGTCAATGGTTTCTCAGCATGTTCAGATTACCACATGCAACCAAGAATAAGATGGTGCTGACCCAACCTACCTAAAAGCTGGGATTGCCTTGGCAAACTGGATCACTTGCTGGATCATGAAAGTGCTGATGTCAGCAAAGATGGGCAACATAGAGAAAACGTCAGGCAGGACCTCCTCGGAGTAGCTTTCCAGGTAGTCTTCATGGTTGAGAGGGCACAGAGGAGGACAGGAACCATCCTGGGTGCTCCAAGGTCTCACACTATGGATATACAGGCGCACTGGAGGCTGATAAAAGAGGCTTGCAATGAACCCAAGTCCGTACTACTTTTGGCCAAAAGTAGCATAATCTCCTTCCTTCCTTCCTTCCTTCCTTCCTTCCTTCCTTCCCCTAGTCTTCCTGAATGGACACAGCTCAGAAAAGTATTTTTGGACAGCTCCCAGGATTATTGTTGGGTGTCTCCAAGTTGTTTCTGACTTATGGCAACACTAAGGCAAACCTATCACAGGTTCTGCTGGGGCTGCACCATGCATGGTGCAGGCAAAAGCAAAACAAAAAGAACAGCAAAGTCTCCACACCTCCAAGGATTTTGGACCCGAATAGGCAGGCCAAAATAAAGCTGCTTTGGGTCACTTTGGAGGTATTCTGTTTAAATGACACACACGTCCTAGGAGGCCAGAAGCTGTGCCAAAGCCATGCTCTAGTCCTTAGGACTGGAGCATGGCTTTGGTGTGGTTTCCATCCTCTTAGGACGCATGCATCCTTTAAACAGCGTATCTCCAAATTGACCCGAAGCAGCTTTATTTTGGCCTATCTGTTCAGGCCTCTTTTGCTGAAGTTAAGCAGGGCCCTAGGTAGCCTCTGAATTCCACCTGGGAACTCTTATCTCTGCACACCTTGTGCTACAGTACAGACCGGTGGATGGGATAGAAAGAGAATGAAACAGCTGCTCACTTGGTAGTGGATGAACTGGGAGAAGCTGGAGTCAAAGTTTTTATGGTGCGCTTCGGTGAGGATCTCAATCAACTTTTCCTGTTCAGCCGTGAGGCTCAAAGACTTGGCCGATTCCACTTTGGGACTCTGCTCTTGCTGCTGTTTTTGATGCCGCAGCGCCCGGCGCAGCTGCAAACGTTCATTGGACATGATCACTATGGCAGAAAGAAGAAACAAAATGGTGAGAGAGAAAAACAGAAATTGTGGAAGGTCACTTTTTTGACTGCAGCTCCCAGTATCTCCTGGCTTCTGAGTAAGGGGGGTTGCAAAAGAAGTAACTTTCCCCCAGCTGTGGCAGGAGAGCCCAGCATGACTTGTGCTCCACTTAATCAGGTCTTATTATTATTATTATTATTATTATTATTATTATTATTAATATTTGCACTTATATCCCTCCTTTCTTCCGCTACAGGGACTCAAGGTGGCGAACAGCAAATTTAAAAGAATACAATTTAAATACAATACAGGTGCATTAAAATGTATAAATATAAAAATTTAAAAACAGTTAAACAATCTAACCATCTAAGACATTTTCCTACTTCCCCCATATTTTTAATTCGTTTTTTTTCTGACATAAAATGACCAATACGATATATCTCAGCCTTTCATTCCCAATTGCCCCCCCCCCCATTCATTTACAGGGAAATCAATAATCGGTAATAGATCTCTTTGGTTGAAAGATATTATATTTTGATTAAGACTATAGGGAAAGTGAATGGGAAGGGAATGAAAGATTAAAAACAGGATAAGAGAAAAATGATAGAATTAGGTAGTTAATGGGATGTTTAGTTGTGTATAATAGAATCATAGAATTGCAGAGTTGGAAGAGACCCCAAGGGCCATCCAGTCCAATCCCATTCTGCCATGCAGGAACTTTCATTCAAAGCATCTCTGTATTATTGTATTTATCATACAATAAAATGTAAGAATGGGAAGATGGGATGCAGGGACGTAGCCAGGATTTTAGGAAGGGGGGGGGGGCCAGACTAAGTGCCACCATTATAATGGGGCCTGGGCGCGGCGGCACAGCAGCACACACCATTCATTTTTGTAATGGAAGGGGGGGTCCTGTCCCCAAGAAACCCCCCCCCCTTGGCTACGTCCCTGTGGGGTGAATGGGAGGGAAATTGGGATTGCATGACTGAGACATTTTTCTACTTTTAACAAAGAACAAGATGGTGCCCCATCCCATATACAGAAGGCAAGCTGGAGAGCCTCAGTGTTGGAAATGGAACGGATCTCCCCAGCTCTGTAAAGATCAGACTACTTTAATGATTCAGGGCAAGCCACACAACAAATGCTATTCTTTCCTCCAATTCAGTGTCCCTGTCTCCTTGGTCATCTTCTGCCTGAGTTAACTATCTCCCTTTGCTTTGTGGGAGAAGAGTGAGCCAAACATAGATTTGTGGCAGTCTGCTAGAGACCTGGACAAGGTAAGTGCCCTGGGCTGCTTTCATTTTTCCCGTGACTCACCATGTCCTCATTTGACCGTCATTCCAGTTTTATTCCAGGTGGAATAAAACCAGGGCTCACATGCAACAGATGCACAACAAAAAGTTGGACTCTCAAGAATTTAACTCCAGAAACTGCATTTGGCAGAAATTATTAGCCTATTTTTTGTTTGTTGTTAGCTGATCCATGTGGATGAGACATCTCCAAGGGCTCATTCCCACTGGCAGAATAACACGGGTTGTGATTCGGATCCACTCCGTGTCTGTAACCGATTTTAAAAGATCCATCGTTCTCACTATAAAAGGGGATCTTTTTTATGCCACTTGAATTGGTGTAGTTACAAAATCAAACAATCACATATTCTATCAATTGCATATTCTATCAATCACATAGTCTATCAATCATATATTCTATCAATCCCAATCGCATATTCTAGCAATCACATTCTATAAATCATATATTCTATCAATTGCAAGGGGGGGATCTATCAAAACATCACCCTCTGCCATTTGCCCCTCCTTGCCTTGCAAGTAGTTACAAAATCAAACGATTGCATATTCTATCTTTCACATATTCTACCAATTACATATTCTATCAATCGCATATTCCATCAATTTGTTCCTTCCCTCAGACAGAATCAATTCTAATCTGGCATTCTCACTGTTAGGAATTGCGTCAGAGCTGATTCTTCTCCAAAGAACCTCAAAATAACTGCTCCCCAAAAACCCAAGGCATTTTGTGTTTGCTCCGCTTTATTTCCCCTGGAATTGATCCATTGAGGATCAGAATCGATTTCCAGTGGGAACTTGGGGCATATACCCCGGATCAGGAATCAGAGCTTATCGTAGTAGGAATGACCCACAAGACTCCCTGTCCTCCACTGCTCTGCTTAAGTCTTGTAGATTCATGCCTCCTTAACAGAGTCAATCCATCCGGCATGTGGCCTCCCTCTCTTTCTACTTTCCTAGCATTATTGTCTTTTCCAAGGAGTCTTGCCTTCTCATGATGTGGCCAAAGTACAACAACCTCAATTTAGCCATTTTGGCTTCCAGGGATAGTTCAGGCTTGATCTCTTCTAGGGCCCATTTGTCTGTCTTTTTGGCTTCCCACCGTATCCTCAGCACTCTTCTCCAGCACCATATCTCAAATGAGTTGATTTTCTCTCTACAGTATCTGCTTTCTTCACTGTCCAGCTCTCACATCCACTCATTGTGATGGGGAACGCAGGGATGGGATGACTCTAACTTCAATATTCAGTTGTATATCTTTGCACTTTAGGATCTTTTCTGGTTCTCTTATAGTGATCCTCCGGTTCCTAGTATTCTGAATTCTTGTGTGCACTCTTCATTCTGGTCAATGTTTGATCCAAGGTACGGAGATTCTTTATTTCAATTGCCTCATTGTCCAGATTGTATTTAATTACTGTGGTTCTTCTGTGGTCATTATTTTTCTTTTCTTTATGTTCAGCATTAAGCCTGCCTTTGCCAATTAAAGGCCGGATTCATGATAGTAGAAGAAGGACATGGTGGCTTAGCGGTTAAGAAGCTGGCTCCCACAAGGTCAGTTTATTGCAGTTCAAAACCCAAGCACTGGATGACAGACTGAGCTCTCTTCACTAGCTTCTGCCAACCTAGCAGTTCAAAAGCATGCAAAAGTGCAAGTAGATAAATAAGTATCACTTAGAATCATAGAATCCTAGACTTGGAAGAGACCACAAGGGCCATCCAGGCCAACCTCCTGGCATGCAGGAAATCACAATCAAAGCACCTTGAACAGATGGGGTCTCTTCCAACTCTACGATTCTATGATTCTATGAATTAATTTTACATGTACATCCCATACATGTGCCCATTAATGCAAAGCTTTTTTATTTTCCTTTTTGGGTGTTCTTTTTTTTAAAAAAAGCATTGTTTTGGATGGTGACACCTGAGTATTACCCTAACTTAGGCTGGATCCACACTGCAGAAATAATCTGGTTTGACCCCACTTTAACTGTCTTGGCTCAAGGCTATTTGTTGTGGCACCAAAGTGGTGTCAAACAGGATTATTTCTGCAGTCTGGATGCAACTTTAGAGACCTTGCGAAGGCAATTGCAAGGTCCGGGGGCTGTTTCTCAATCTCCTGGACCCTCTGTAGCCACACTAGGGTCAAAAACAACACAAAAGGGACCCAGTTTGATTTACGGGCTTTTGTTTCTTCTAGCTTGTACAGCTATGTAGCTCTTACTTGGTGTGGATAAAGCAGTTTTTCCACTACTCTTTCCTTTTCTTCCCCTAGACTTGGAAAAAGGTTATGGCTCACCTTGCACTCTTGTTCTAATCTTTGCATTTGTGTTTGGCTTTCTGCGGCAGTGAACAAACAACGCTGGTAGGAGTGTGCCGACACAGCTTTGGTCTTTTTGCAACAACAAGCTTCCTCTTTCTTCCAACACACACATTTTGGACTTTTTTATTATTATGGATTTTGTCTCTTAACTCTGCCCAGCTGAACTTGCTTTTAATACTGCAGAGGGAGCCTCTCTCATTGATTTGTAAGACTATTCCTTCCCTTGCCTTCTGGTTTATAGACCCGGCTGGTAGAAACTAGCTCCTTTAGGGACTTCTATACAGGATCAGGTGCAACTGAATACAGAGGATCAGGTGCAACTCCTGTTTATCTGTGGCACACATGTGAACCGTCTGTTTCCTTCCTTCCTTCCTTCTCCTTTTTTTCCTTCTCTCGCTCATGGCAAAATCACAGACTGACTGCAGCATAGAACTGCCACCTGTATAAGAAGACTGCAATGCATCATCTTTCATCACTCTGCCTCACGGCTTCTCCCTCCTACATCTCTCTCTCTCTCTCTCCACTGCCTTGGTGTAAACAATAAAGCTCTAGGGAGATCTGGTGTCCCCCATTTCACCTCCATCGGATTATTCTGTGGGCAGAGAGGCCTCTTTTGAGTTGGAGGCGAGCTAGCTGTGTTGTTTGAAGAAGGGAAGAAGGGGAATGGAGGAGAGGAATCTATTCCTCTTATTCCCTTTTCACTTTGACTTCCTTGCTCTTTACTTTTGATGAAACCTGATCCTCTCTTGGCCAGTTTGTGCAGAGCAAAGCTGGCTGGCTGGGCATTTTCTCATCCATCCTGCTTTCTCTCCAGTGCCAAGTGGGCATCTCTGAGGAGTTGATGCAGCTTCTCTGATAGTCTTCTCCTCCTCTTCTCCTCCTCTTTCTCTCTCTGTATCACTCAATTCTGCAGCTGCTTCTGCCTCTCTACCTTTGCAAGGAAGCCAAAGAAGCCGAGAGATGGAGTCAGCTTATGCAACACTGAAAAGTCCCTTTGGGTCATGCAATGTTTTACCCAGCTGGGTGTACTTTTATATGCGCTGCACAAAATAAGAACTTATTCAGATGGTGGATTGTGCGCATGTACCTTCAAGCGGATTGTGTGTATGTGCTTTCAAGCCACCTATCAACTTACAGTGATCCCATCAATTTCATAGGCTTTTCTCAGGCAACAAATACGCAGAGGTGATTTGGCCAGTTCCTTCATCTGACATATAGACTACAGCACCGATATTTGTTGGCTGTCTCACATTCAAGTACTAACCAGGGCTGACCCTGCTTAGCTTGGATTGCTGTTTTGTTGTTGTTGTTCTGTGTCTTCAAATCATTTCCAACTTACAGGGACCCTAAGGCAACCCTATAATGGGCTTTTCAGAGGCAGGTTGTCATTGTCATTGCCATCCTCTGAGGCTGAGAGAGTGTGACTTGCCCAAGATCACTAAGATCATGGCCAAGCAGGGATTTGAACCCTAGCCCAGCCATCCTAACTACTATGCCACACTGGCTCTCTTATCTTGAATCACAGCTCCTCAAACCCCACAGATAGCATAAACAGTGGCGATGTTTGCTGAGAGATTCATGCCAAACAAGAAACATTTCCAAGTTCATAATTTTCTGTGCGGCTGCCTTTCAGGTGTTATGGGACTGTTATAATTCGCTCTGTGTATATATTCACTCTTAGTATGTCTGTCTCCCCTTGATCTCCTTGTCTCCAGGCCAAACGTATCCTGCTCTTTTAACCATTCTTCATCTGATTTGTAGATAGACTGTCACTGAACGTGGAGACTCCATTTCCCTGTCAGATCCACTTGCTGCTAATAGATCTGACCTCCCAGGGAACATACAAACTGCTATCAAGCCCAGGATTGGTTTCCAACAATAGACAGCCAAAGGTTTATGCACAAATTCCCTTTTTCATTCCCAGAATACTGCCTCTGGACTAGGAAGATCCTGTCCAGGTATAAGCATTAATGACTCTCACAAATCTCTCTTTTCTGGTTTTCACTAATAATTGCCTTTACAAATCATAATTTGCTAGGGACCAGGTTATGAGCCAGCAGTTGGTCTTTGGACAACCACTTACAGAGTTCCTAAAAATTGGAAAAGTGGAAACTAAAGAAAGAGAAGAGGAAGGGGACACAGATTTGCATGGATGGAAATGGAGAGGTTAATAAAAGAAGAAAAGAGGGAGATAAAAATTGGAAATCATTAGTATAGCTTTAATAGAAGAGGGCATGTCTTTCTTTAGCGGGGAAGATTATGGCTAAGATTATGACATACCTGCTCCATCTGCTTTCCAGGGCTGCATCTGCACTGTAGAAATAATCCAGTTTGACACCACTTTAACTGCCATGGCTCAGTGCTATGGGTGCCACAACAAACTACCACTCCCAGAATCCCATAGCAGCGAACCATGGCAGTTCGAGTGGTGTTAAACTGGGTTATTTCTACAGTGCGGATGCAGCCCTAGTCTAAACACTGTCAGGAAAGGAAGTAGGATTTTGCATATCATCCTAGGCTCCTTGGCAGAAAGGGATGCCATACCTCCAACTGTCCAGGTTTCAGAGGGGCAACACTGTTTAATCCTGTCACACTTTCTCAGCTTCTTTTAAAATGTGGTTATGACATCTGGTCACCTTGCTTTTGTTCTCCCCTTTGTCCAGTTGTTAGAAAATGAGTTCCAAGTTTCAAAAGCAGTTTACATTCAGTTAATGCAGCAGGAAGGGAGAAATGTTACCCTTATTAATGTCATATAAATGCCACTGTTGCTCTGCTTCAAATAGCACTGTGTGTTTTCTGCATTAATAGTTTGCTCTCTTGCTGCCTGGCACACCCTTTTGATCACAGTGTGATGTGACTTTGCCCCACATGTTTTCATCTTTGAAATGATGAAAAGTATATGGGGAATAAAATTATATTCAAGTTTTAGACAAGGGTGGCAAAGTGCAATTCGGAGCCGGAGGTTTGGTTCCAGGACCCCCCAGCGGATAGCAAAATCCTTGGATGCTCAAGTCCCATTAAATACAATGGCATAGTAATATATATATATATATATATATTATATATTATATAAAATGGCAAAATCAAGCTTTCCTTTTTGGAATTTTTATACATACAGTATAAATAAAAATACAGTACAATTTTTATCCCCGGATTTTTTACTTGCAGATATAAGTATCAACAGATTGAAAATATTCCAAAAAAGTATAAATTCCAAATTTCCATTTTATGTGAGGAGCACCATTTTACTATGCCAATGTATTTAATGGGACTTGAGCATCCATGGATTTTGGTTTCCATGAGGGGCCCTGAAACCAAAGCTCAGCAGATAACAAGGGTCCACAGTATGAATATACTGTATTAATATTTTTAAGCCTTGGATGGTTGAATCCGAGGGTGAAGAATCTGTGGATACGGAGGGACAACTGTACTTAGCTTCCACAATGAAGGTGTACCTTGTGCTCTCTGACCATCCCTGGCTAGACTACCTCCCTACAGTCAAGCAAGGAAAAAGTGTTCACTTACTGTCCTTTCTCATTCCCACGGCCAAGCATTTCTGGTAGCGGCAGGCTTGGCATTGCCGTCTCTTGGCTTTGGTGATGGCACAACTGTTGGTGAAGGGGCATGTAAACTCAACGCCCTTGATGACGGTCCGCCTGAGAGACAATGGGAAGAAACAGAAGGGTTATTCAGACGGTGTAAATAATCCCGGTTGAACATGGGTTGAATCTGCATTGTTCACATGCATTTTGAATGCATCTGATTAAGTCTTTTGGGGGGCTGCCAAAAATACCACAAAACCCAGGATCATCATAGAATCTTAGAGTTGGAAAAGACCAGAAGGGCCATCCAGTCCAAGTCCCTGCCATGCAGGAACTCTCAATCAAATTATCCCAGGCAGACAGCCATCCAGCCTCTGTTAAAGACCTCCAAAGAAGGAGACTTCTCAACACATTCCAAGAGAGTGTGTTCCACTGTCGAACAGCCTTTACTGTAAGAAGTTCCTCCTAATGTTGAGGTGGAATCTCTTTTCCTGCAGCTTCCATCCATTGCTCTGGGTCCTGTTCTCTAGAGCAGCAGAAAATAAGTTTGCTCCTTCCTCAATATGACATGCTTTCAAATACTTAAACAGGGCTATCATCTTAACCTTCTCTTCTCCAGACTAAACAGCCCCAGCTCCCTGAGTCTTTCCTCATAAGACATGGTTTCCAGACCTTTCACCATTTTAGTCGCCCTCCTTTGGACACGTTCCATTTTCTCAACATCCTTTTTGAATTGTGGTGCCCAGAACTGGACACAATATTCCCAACTAAAGCAGAATAGTGGCACTATTACTTCCCTCCATCTAGACACTATACTTCTATTGATGTAGCCTACAATCGCATTGGCCTTGTTAGCTGCCACATCACACTGCTGACTCATGTTCAAAGTGTGGTCTAGTAGCTCCTTTTCACATGCAGTTTTGTTAAGTCAGGTATCCCCCATCCTATATCTATGCATTTCACCTTTTCTGTCTAAGTGTTGTACCTTACATTTCTCAGTGTTGAAATTCATTTTGTTAGTTTTGGCCCAGCTTTCTAATCTATTAAGGTCATTGTGAATTCTGAAGCATTCCCTCTGGGGTATTAGCTACTCCTAATTTGGTGTCGTCTGCATATTTGACAAGCATGCCCTGTATTCTTTCATTCAAGTCAATCTCAGGTGGGACTTTTTTAGAGCTTTCCTGAAAGATTTGCATTGTTGGCTGTGTGAATAACCAATGTGGACAGACTCAGAATAAAATGCGGTAAAACTTTGCATTCCTTGGATGTGTTTTGAATGCATCCACATCATTGATTCCACCTTTTTTTGCAGGGCTGAGATGTGTGAACAACAGAACTCACAAATGCGGTTCCGAAAAAATAATGTGCATGCGTTAGATTATTCGCGCAGTCGCAAAACAAAATGTCTGAATAACCCCAGGGTTGCTGACATATGGAACTTAAATGCGCCAAGAAGCAAGGCTGACTTTGTGACAGGCAACTGAATGTAAGAAAATCCACCTTTTGATTTTTATCTTTGAGAAAAGCTCCCTCTCTCTTCTTACAGGGTGGATATAAACTTTGTAGGCCTCGACCACAGAGGTGCATTAGGAATACAGATGGCTGAGATCTGGAGCAATATCCTAAAATGGCATAATCCTGAGCTGGCAATGTTAGACCATGTCATTTCAGATTGAAGAAAGCAGATTTAATTTGCTTAATACTCCCCCCATATATATATATATATATATACTCCTTGAAATTAAAGACATTCCCCACAAAATAAAAGAATCATACCAGAAATTTGCAGCCTTTCCCAACTTCCCACTGTAAACTTTTACCCAACTAAGGAATGTCAGGTCTGATGGGCAACTAAGGCTGCATCTGCACTGCTGAAATAATCCGGTTTGACACCACTTTAACTGCCATAACTCAATGCTATGGGATTTGGGGAACTGTAGATTGTTGTGGCATCAAAGCAAGTTTACCGGAAAAATCCCTTGCAGCCTTCGCAAGTCATGACGTGGAAGTGGTAGCCAGTGGCCCGATCCCCACATACGGCACAGATTTTCTCCTCGTCTTCCAGATTTGTGTCACTACGCGACAAAGCTGCAATGCCTGGGCTGCTGCTGTTGCTGCTGCTTCGGCTCTCGCTGTCGGAAGGGTACTGCATGGTGGACCCAGCCATCATAAACCTCCCTGGTGCAATGGAAATGAAAATTAGTGGGAGACAGTTCTGGAAGCCTGACATTGCATCTGCACTGCAGAAATAATCCAGTTTGACATCACTTTAACTGCCATGGCTCCATGCTGGACATTGTAGTTTGTTGTGGCACCAGAGCGGGGCCCGGAATTCCATAGCATGGAGCCATGGCAGTTAAAGTGGTGTCAAACTGAATTATTTCTGCAGTGCACATGCAGCCAATGATGTGTCAGTTATAGGGGGAAATCTGATATGCATCCTCTCTCGTGCTCCATGTTTTGGAAATTAAAGCACCAATGCTAGGGCAGTAACCTGAATTTGTGAAGGGATGGTGTCCTCCCCATCTCTTCTAGGAGTTTTTCACATGAAGGGGATCGGGAGTTTTTATCCCATGAATATCCCGGCAAAACCGTGTACTTCCGCGAAACGATTTCACACATCGCACAAAACCCGCCATTCAAGTGGCCACAAAGAAGCATTAACATGCATCTTTTTACTTTCGGGATTTCAGCAACAATGCATTTCCAATATCACTTTATGTGCGCAATTGTGTGTGATAATCATTCGTGCAATTACTCACCATTTTTGCTTTACTTGCGCGATGCTTAAACGCATGTTAATCTCTCTCTAATGCCAAAATTAGCCCCACTATGATAAACTCCATATGTGTGTACATTGCTACACTTAAGCTTTATATCCTCTCAGGTCAACTCCCTCTTCTAGCTACAGAGAGGCAGCACATACAGGTCTAAATTCTGTTGTTCATCATCATCATCATCATCATCATCATCATCATCATCTATTACGATCAACAGATCCAATAGAAAACTCCAACATGATGAATTCTGTTGTTAGTCCTGGCTAGATAGTGTGTGTCGTGTGCCTTCTCGTCATTTCCAGCTATGATGACCCTAAGGCAAACTTATCAGAGGAAGTTTGCCATTGCCTTCCTCTGAGGCTGAGAGCATGTGACATGCCCAGCGAGCATGACATAGTTTACCTAGAAAGCTTTCCAATGGCACCTAGAAAGCTTTCCATTTTGTTGTTGGTGTTGTTGCTCTGGACCTTCTAGTAGTTTCTGACTTAAGGTGACCCTAAGGTGAAACCTATCATGGGGTTTTCTTGGCGGGTCTTCTCAGAGTGGGTTTGCCTTTGCCATCCTCTGAGTCTGAGAGCGTGTGACTTGCCCAAGTGGGTTTGATGGCCAGGCTGGGAATTGAACCCTGGTGTTGCCACATGCACCCAGAGTAGTTACCCCAGTTTAATTAGCAATAAGTTACAGAACTGTGATAGCCAGTATAGTGTAGTGGTTTGAGTGTTGGACTACGACTCTGGAGACCAGGGTTCGATTCTCTTCCCGCTAAACCTTGCCCCACTCACACCATCCCTTCAGTGTTTTCAAGGGATGCATGTGAACGCCAGAGCCCATGTTTGGGAAGCAGTGTCACCGCCTCTTAGGATGTCACTTCGTGCACTCCACACCCTCTGCACCTCCCTAATAATACCCCTGGCGGTAAAGGTAGAACACAGTGGATTAATCAGGGTAGGTTTGCTGAATCATGACAGTTGCAGGGTACAAGAATTTCAGGAAAGGGATCTGAACTGGTCTACAGGGGACAGTGGGTTCTCTAGTCAGAAACTGAGAGACATGAACCATAGAGTTGGAAGAGACCACAAGGGCCATCCAGTCCAACCCCCTTCTGCCATGCAGGAACTCTCAGTCAAAGCATCCAGCCTCTGTTTAAAGACCTCTAAGGAAGGAGACTCCACTACACTCCGAGGAAGGAGTGTATTCCATTGTTGAACACCTCTGTCAGGAAGTTCCTCCTAATGTTGAGGTGGAATCTCTTTTCCTATAGCTTGCATCCATTGCTCTGTGTCCTGTTCTCTAGAACAGCAGAAAAAAAGCTTGCTCCATCTTCAATATGACACTTTAAATATTTAAACAGGGAAATGTACTGTCAGAATGCATTTGTTGTCTAATTTATTTTTGATGATGGTCAGAGGAAAGCATCATAGAGCTGGTGTGCAGTGGGCCTTAATATCTGCTGGGGTTGGGTTCTAGGCCTCATCCTCCTATGAGTCCCATCCAAAATCTATTGATGCTCAAGCCCGATTAAATACAATGGCAGAGTAAAATAGTGTCCCTTATATAAAAGAGCAAAATCAAAGTTTGCTTTTTGGAATTTATATCTTGTTGTTGTTGTTATATTTTGATACCATGGACCCCAAGTGCCATTCAGTCCAACCCATTTCCATACAGGAACTCACCATCAAAGCATCCCTGATGGATGCCCATCCAGCCTCTGTTTAAAAACCTCCAAAGAAAGAGACTCCATTACCCTTCAAGGGAGCGTGTTCCAATGTTGAACTGTTCTTACTGCCAGCCGTTTATCCTAATGTTTAAGTGGAATCTCTTTTCCTGCACTTGCACCTGTTGTTCTGTGTCCCATTCTCTGGAGCAGCAGAAAACAAACTTGCTCCACCCTCAATATGACATCCCTTCAAATATATAAACAGGGCTGTCATATCACCACCCGCTGAGATCTTAAGCTATGGTAAGTTCAAGAGGCCTCCAAATTGTGTTTATTACACAAAACAATTGTGTATACTACACATACATGCAGAGATCCTTCACTGCAGGTTACTTGGCTTGTGCTGCCCCACAGAGATCATACAGCTGGAAGAAACCACAAGGGTCATCTAGTCCAAACCCTCTGCCATGCAGGAACTCACAATCAAAGCACCCACAACATAGAATCATAGAATTGGAAGAGATCTCCAAGGGCCATTCAGTCTAACCCCTGCCATGGAAGAACACAGAATCAAAGCACCCCTGACAGATGGCCATCTGGCCTCTGTTTAAAAACCTCCAAAGGAGACGCCAAGGGAGTGCGTTCCTCTGTCAAAAAGCTCTCACTGTCAGGAAGTTCTTCCTAATGTTGAGTTGGGATCCCTTTTCCTGTAAGACCAAGACTCAGCACTGTCTATGTAACTTGTGTTTAGGGATCTTGCATTTTTAAAACACACCTGTGCAAATGTTGTGCTTGCCAACCCTTTCCTGGCACTGTGCCTGCGAATGTTGGAAAAGGGCAGCGTTATGCAACAGCAAGCGAGGGGGAAATGCTTGGCTTGTTGGAAAGGGTGAGTTGATCAATGAAATAGAAAAATAAGCAAGAGGGAAGGGAAGGGGAGACAAAACTGGGCATAGTCCTTTATTCGTAGAGTTGGAAGGGACCTCAAGGGCCAGCTTTATAGCCCACTCAGTGTTTCAAATCAGCTGCCTCCCATTCCTTCTTTGCCTTTGATATTTCTACTGGAATTTAATAAGTGCAGACATAGAGAAATGAAAAAGGAGCATGGGAGGAAGGTTGACTTCTGATCTTTGATCTTTCCGTTCTCTGTTGAATACACAATTCACTCCTATGCCACCTCTTTTCCTTCCCCGATCCCATCCGCCAGTGGCGTCACCACTAGGCTTGCTTACCAGTCTTGTGTGTCTGCAGTGAGAATGGGCCAAAATGTACAGGCCAGAGCAGCCACAAACAGGGGGGGGGGGGCAAGATCTCCGCAAGGCCTCAGGCGTCTTGTTTTCCTCCCCGGCTGTGCATGCAGCGCCAGGGGAAAGAACGGAAATAATCCAGCTTGATTTCATTTGATAAGTGTGGTGAAATCTGTACTTTGGCCTTAAGAATAAAAAAGGCGTGGAAAGACGCAGCCTGCCTCGGGTGCTTGGCAGCCCAGGGCAGAAGCAAATGAAGGGAAAAGTACAAGTGGAGGTGTGTAGTGAGAAAGAGAAGAGCAAGGGAGTTAAGGGCAGGTGCAATAAAGAAAGGAGGACTTGGTTTTCTCCCATTGGCTGCATCCACACACTGCAGAAATAATCCGGTTTGAGACCACTTTAACTGCCATGGCAGTTTGTTGTGGCACCAGAGCAAAGTACTGTACAGATTTCTCATCAGGACTATCAGCAGTGTTTAAAATCACTACATAACTTTTCACGGTCTATGCAGTCAAAGGCTTTGTCATCGTCTATAAAGCACATGTTCATTTTCTTCTGGAATTCTTTGGGGGTTCTTTTTATTAACCATCATATGATTGCAATGTCGTCCCTAGTGCCTCTTCCTTTCCTGAACCCTTTGGGATTTCTCTCTCCATATACGACTGGAGTCTATACTACAGAATTTTTGAGCATAATTTTGTTTGCAGGGGAAATTAATGCATGTTTGCAATGTAGTCCCTAGTGCCTCTTCCTTTCCTGAACCCTTTGGGATTTCTCTCTCCATATACGACTGGAGTCTATACTACAGAATTTTTGAGCATAATTTTGTTTGCAGGGGAAATTAATGCAT
>NC_056530.1:33402462-33407026 GCF_019175285.1 Sceloporus undulatus | reverse complement strand
ATGTTTGCAATGTAGTCCCTAGTGCCTCTTTCTTTCCTGAACCTGGCTTGCATCTCTGGGATTTCTTTCCATATATGACTGGAGTCTGTGTTATAGTATTCTGACCACAATTTTGCTCGCATGGGAAGTTATTGCTATGATCCTACAGTTACTGCAGCCTTTTGTGTCTCCTTTTGGGAATATATATTAATTGTTTCCAGTCTACTGGCCATCGTTTTGATTTCCATACTTGTTGGCATATTTTAGATAACGCTTGAGTTGATCCTGTCTGTGCAGATTGTAGCGGTTCAAATGGAATATCATCTGTTCCTAGTGATTTATTCTTCCCAATTTCTCCAAGTGAAGTTTCCACATCGCTTTCTATAATTTGGGCTCCTTCTTTATATGGTTCTTCATTCCATCACGTGTCATTCATTTTATCACCTCTTTTATATAGCTATTCTGTTTATTGCTTCCACCATCTGTTTATATCTTCTTGGTCCTATAGTATGTTCTTCTGATTCTTCTGCTCTGGTGCCACAACAAACTACGCTTCCCAGAATTCCATACCCTTGGGCCTTGGCAGTTAAAGTGGTGTCAAGCCGGATTATTTCTGAAGTGTGGATGCAACCCTAGCTGCCTTTCCAGCAATCCCTATCCCACTTCTCCCAGTTACCTTCTGACTCTGCTCTCCTTTAGCAAGCTGTGTGATACACTTGTCTCTCCATATTTGCTAGGGTTAGGGGCATAAGACCCCCGTGGAAAAACCGCAAATAACAAAAACACCATGTTTTTACCTGAGAGGACACCTCTCTAGGAATCTCTAGGTCCTCCAACAGACATTGACCATAGAATTGCATTGGAGGAGCTACAAAGGCCTAGTAGAGTGTCCTCTCTAGGAATCTCTAGGTCTTCCAGTGCAACTTTTGAAGTTGACCACAGAGTTGCACTGGAGGACCTAGAGATTCTAATCAAATCCATGAATAATCAAATCCGCAAATATGGAGGAACGGGTGTATACACAAATACTATGCAGAGAGATCTTGTAGGTGAAAGAAAGAAGTTAGCAGCATGAGTTTTTGGAGACTTCATTCTACTTCCTCAGATGCATTTAGGAAAGCTCATGCTGCCAACTTCTTTCTTTCAGTTAGGAGCTTATTGCATTACTAATCAACCCGATTTATCTCTTCTGAGTTACATTCAAATTCAGAATGCAGCCGAGTATTATCACATGGATTTTGCCACCTTTGCCACCTCCCAATTGTATCCAGGCAAAAATGTGGCTAAAATCCGCCCTCAATCGGCTGCTTTTCACTTTTGGGAGCTTCCCAGCTTTGCAAATCGGCCAGCTGAGGGTGGGTTTTAGCCGGATTTTTGCCTGGACACAGTCGGGAGACAGCAACAGTGGCAAAATCAGCTGCATCCCAAATCTGAATGTAATTTGGAAGAGGTAGTTTATTAGTAATGCAATAAGCTCCTTAAGTCTCAAGGTGCTACAAGATCTCTCTGCGTACTGATTCGACAGACTAACACGGCTACGTCTTTGAATGCATACAAAAATACTTTTCAGGTTAAATTTCCATTCTTTCAAGATCAATGATACTCATTTTAAAAAGGTCCACCTGCATATATATTATATCATTTTAAAGGTACCGGAGTGGGGCCAATTAAATAGATGGCAACCCAGCAGCATCAAACCAAACCCGTCCTTCCGTTCCCCAATGTGTGATTAATACCACAGTCCCGAGGCAGCAAAGATCAATTTCCTTCTAATGAAATTTTGCAAAGCTTGATTAATCTTTGCCGAGCAAAGCCAATCTATTCTTCCCACTTGGCTGGTTGTGGTTCAGGAAGAGGTGATAATTGTATTTAAACAGGATATCTTATTTTTCCCATGACAGCTCCTGTACATTAACCCTCGCCCTTTCTCCTCCGGCAGCTTTGCGGGATTCTGGCGGATTCTGTTGGTCCAAGAGGAACATGAACAGTTTTCCATCGAAAATTGATGGAAAATTCAAGTTTCTGTAGACTGGCCAAGACTGACTCTCTCTGTTCCTGCCTAAGGAAGAGTCCCTTGTTTTGTCTGCTACTTGTCCTCTTTATATTTAATGGCAACTGATACGTTTAATCGCATTCATGTACTGCTGGAATTTTACCTAGAAAGCCTTCAATTTAGAATCACAGAATTCTGGTATCGATGGGACCAAACCTCAGCATCTACCAAGGGCCCACTGTATTTTATTCCTAGAGAGTACCCAATTATTATAACTGGGCATTTAGTGCCAATCCCTACAGAAGTGCAGAGCGTCTCCATATATTCTAGGTGTTCCCATTTTACCTTGCCACACATATGTTCCTAGCACCGGGAGTTTTGTGTGTTTGCAAACCATCCAGGTTTTTTTTTTAACTTTCCATAAGAATAAAATAGAATGGAGGGAAAGGTGAAATAGAGGTGCAATCTATTTTTAGTGGCAATGGAATGTGTCATCCATTTGGAAACACTCTCTGTCGCTTCTCTAGGATAAGGTCCACAGAGCATGAGAGAGTAAGCAGACATTGCTGCAAAGATGAAGAGGGAGGGATCACCTATAAGCTGGTTGACGGTCAGGAAGTTTCTAGCTCTTCAGGAGCAGAGGGATGTAGCAATGGGGGGTGGGAATGAAAGAAAATAAGATACCATAAAAGCATAGAGTTGGAAAAACCACAAGGGCCACCCAGCCCAACCCCATTCTGCCATTGCAGCAACCCTCAATCAAAGCATCCCTGACAGATGGCCATCCAGCCTCTGTTTAAAGACATCCAAAGAAGGAGACTCCATCACACTCCAAGGCAGGGGTCGGCAACTCCTGGCCCATGGGCCGCATCCGGCCCGCAAAGGCGGCAAGACTGGCCCTGGGCCGGTCCCGCTGCCTCCTGGGCCTCTGCGGGCTCCTCCCAGGGCCCGCGCAGCCCCAGGTCTCTCCTTCTGAGGCCCCCTCAGAAGCCGGGAAGGAGCTGGCAAGGACGCCCGCACCGGTGTCCCCCTCCTCCTTCCCGGCCTCTGAGGGCCTCAAGGACCCTCAGAAGCCGGGAAGGAGCCCTTGGTGTTCTCTGTGCAAAATCCCCTCTCAGCACCTTGTGCCTTTCTGGGTTGTGGCACTTAGTCCCTCTGTCTTTGGTATCAGGAGGGTGGCCTGATCTCCTAATATTAACGGGTGGCTTCCCTTTGTAAAATTAATAAAAGTAATATGCATATCCTCCAGGTTTGTTGGACTTTGCACTAGCATAACTTTACATTTCTGTACCCTTAATAGTGAACTCAGCAACACTTAAGGTTTACAATCTATAATTCAGTTGCCCCAACAAAACTGGGTACTCATGCTCATTCCACTACCTTTTGAACCGGATCGTGAATCGTTTGAACTGATTCAAACAACCCTGGTTCCCACTTATCTGATGCTGAAGCGGATTCCAAAAGGGGGTCCATGCTCTAGGCCCTTGAACCTGCGTCAAAAAGATGCTGATTTTTCACATCTTTTCTATAAAGTGATCCACACAAGTGGGAACCAGTGCAGATTCAAATCTGGGTTTGGATTCGGGTTCTTGCTTGTGCCTTTGACCTTGCCCCTGTCCTCCCAGCAGCGTGGGCTGTGCTCAGGGTGTTTGCCTCTTTGGCCACGACACACCCCCCCCCCCATTTTGTTAGTACTTTTGGTTTGACTTTTGGCTTCCTGGTGGCATGGGCAGGTGCCAATATGCTTTCTCTTCAGAGTTCTTCATTTGTACACAAATGTGTAGCCTGATCCTACTCCCATGGTATCTTGCAAACAAGCTAGTAAATGTGGGTTAGACAATCCAGCTGTTAGGTGGATTTGTAATTAGTTTACTGTCTGAACCCAAAGGGTGCTCAGCAATGGCTCCTCTTCATCTTGGACAGAGTGACCAGTGGGGTCTCACAGGGTCTGTCTCCTGGGCCCACGTGGTATTCAACATCTTTATGAACAACTTGGTGAGGAATAGAGGTCTGTGCGTATCAAATTCATAGATGGCACCAATTTGGGTGTAACTAATGCTCCAGGACCGGATCAAAATTCAAAAGACCGTAACAGGTTGGAGAGCTGGGCCAAAACTAACAAAATTAATTTCAACTGAGAATCATAGAATATAGGATGGGGGGCACCTGGCTTGACAAACCGATATGTGAAGGTACTAGGCATCCTAGTAGACCACAGGTTGGACCTATGTATTTGAAGGGGTGTCATACTGAGGATGGAGCAAGTTTGTTTTCCATTGCTCCAGAGAATAGGACCTGGAATAGGGATACAAGTTACAGCAAAAGAGATTCCTCCAAACCTTAGCAGGAAATACTGCCCATTTGGCTGTTTGACAGTGGAACACACTCCTTTGGAAAGTGATGGAGTCTCCTTCTTGGAGGTTTTTAAACAGGGCTCAATGACATCTGTCGGGGTGCTTTGATTGTGAGTTCCTGCACTGGCAGGGGGTTGGACTGGATGGCCTTGGGGTCTCTTCCAACTCAGTGATTCTGGGAGTCAACAGTGGGTTTATCACACAGGAGGGATTTTTCTAATTTTGAATGAAAAGGAAA